>NC_058164.1:12870909-12886792 GCF_020080835.1 Cotesia glomerata
AACTCGATTTTCGAAAAAACGGTATGAATTTATCGATTAAAAACGCTTTCAAAATCGGTCAAAATTTAGGTGGTTACAGGTATTGCCCCCCTTAAATTAGTTATATGAAAATCAATTTAATGTTTTTCACTGTACCTGATACCAGCGGAAGTAGCAGGGTTGTGTGGTTGCAGATGGCATAAATCTTTTAATAGCATTTCTGCTAGCCAATTCAAAATCCAAATGAAATATTGGACTCAAAGTTTTCATTTTTGTAAACAGATCTTCTTATAAAAATTTGATGATTTCTTCATACGCTGGAGTATCCGTTAATTCCATTAGCGCATACATATAAAGAATCGCCTATAATAATTAATATTGAAACATAATTAAAGAGATACAGAAACATGGGAGCTAGAGGTAATTGAATTACATCAGAAAAAATACCGAGTATAATAAAAACATAAGTTTATAAATTAGCTGACAATTGAGATTTGAGAATGAATACAATGTGCGATATGAAAACAAAGAGATCAAGAAAGAAATGCAAATGTTACTGCAAGAAGAGAGAAGCTAAAAAGCATAATCTACGAGCTTGGCAGACGCATGAGTTTATGGAGCAAATGCGACCCGAAGTGGGTTTACAACATAGAATAGGACCAGTAGGACGCAATTTTGCTTTGAACTCACCTCTGTAATTGTTAAAGGAATAAGATGACTTCAAAATGAAGGATTTTTTTACAAGTGGCCCAACACTTTTAACTAAAAACATTATGTTCAAGATTTCATAAAATCCATCGACGAACTTATCGACAGTAGGATATTAAAAAAATTAATTGGTCCATTCTAGCTGATTGCTTCTCTACTACAATTATATTACAACAATAAAAAAGTTTTAGTGTCGTAGGAGTATTTAACGTCAAATTTAAAGGTTCACTATCTACTGCCGGGTGCAAAGATCTAACTGTGTTCAAGAACCATCGAAGGCGGCAAAAGTATATGCTATCGGTTCACCAACTCTCATGTGATGATTTTACCACAGATATTATAAATAAATCGACTTTAGCAACGTTGCGGGCTCATGACGACTCATAGGCAAATACAAACAATTGCAAAAATCTAAGGTCTAAATTTCAATATTACGACAACTTTACTGACAGTACATAAAATTAAAATCTATCCGTTGAATCGCAGATCAATTTATAACTGCACTGAAACTCTTACTTTTCCAGCTCTTTTTATAAAAGTTGGTTTTTCATTGCCGTCCTCGATTATGGTCAACTTATAGTCAGCATGGTTATTAGAGTAGAAAGTTAGAAGTGAATGAATAGTCGGTTAACTTAACTGTAGTAAAACGAATACTAACACACTGTGTGAATCCTAAATTTGACACCACCAAGCGTGTAAATATATTTCCTGAAAATTTCTCATTAATTAATTCGATTGTTTATTTTTTAAATTATGCTATTTTACGGAGCAAAATCATCCCAACGTCAATCTTAATATCTTTGGAAAGTCTGCAACAAGAATGTTAATATTCAAGTTGTTAAAAATTTATCTAATTATATGGTAAATCCTATGTTAGAGTCTATTGATAATAATGTGAATGTTTATAGTGTTAAATATATTTATATATATTTTTAAAGATATAAGCTCATCCCGATGTTACACTCATCATGAATCTTTATTTAAGTACCCACATTTTTTTTTTCATATATTTTTATATATATTACATATATGTATATATGAAAAATATTTCAAAATGCATGTGAGTACTCAAATGAAAGTTCTTGATGAGTGTAACATCGGGATGAGCTTATATCTTTAAATATGTCAATAGTTCACAAGATACAAAGTCATTTCTTAATTATTGAAAATATATATATTATATCTTTGAAAACGTCAATAGTTAAAAAAGTACAGTGCAATCTAACAAAAGTCATTATTTGAGAAAGCAAAATTTTATTTATTTATAGTTTACAAGTCACGGCAGTCACATAGAGACTGCAAGGTTGCTAGTAATAGTTATTAAATTTTCAAAGTTATGAATAATAATAATAATAATAACAATAACAATAACACGGAATAATGTAAAATAGTAAATTAGACCTTGTTAAATTCACACGAGTGAAAATTTCACACAGAGGAATTTTTACACCGACATTTCAGACTTACACGGCGGTGTAAAAGTCCCTGGATCCAACTTTTCACCGAAATTTTTTACAATGCAAGTCCAATATCAGTCTATTAACGAAGGAGACGACGATAAAATAAAAGACATGTCAATGTACGACATACGTTGTGGTAAAAACAACAAAGCATGTTTTATGGTAATAACCGTAAGGTTTGTAACGTGACTTTAAGATTAATCCTAGACTGGTCAACAAACGTGACCTAACGACTTTGGTCAAGTGATAAGAGATTTGCCGCAATGCTTTTAGAGCGTACAGTGTTGCCAGTTCTTACACGTTTAACAGGCAGAGACTAGAGGTGTTTTCGGCAACGCAGCAAATTTTTTTTCACCAACCTAATGTTTTCGAAGATGTTTGAAAAAATTATTAATATGTTCTAAAATGTTCAAGGAATAAAGTCAAATTTTTTTGAATAATTTTAGTAAATATTGAAGATGTAATAAAAAAAATATAATTGAGCGCGGCGTGACGCTCATACGTTGACCAGTCTAGGGTTAAATTTATTCGTTTGGAATGTAGCTGATTTCAGCTATTTATTTATTTCATATAGAAGATTTGAATTCAAAAAGAAGTTGAAATACGTATATAGTTTCCTTTATAAATCTGTAAAATTACAAATTGACGTGTTTTAATTTTTTTGGGTCTTATGTTGAATGTGCCGTCAATACTGAATTCCACAGCTCCTGTTTCTTCATTTTTTAATAATGTTTCCATGAAAGCTTTGTCAAAAAAAACTACAGAGGTGTCGTTATTTGATTTGGTAATTTTAACTTGGAGTTTTCAGTGATTATAAGTTTTTAATGCTGCCATTTTTCCAAATTTAAATACTGTCCGTATTCTTCCAGAGATTGTGGTTGTGGAGGAGTGACTTCAGAACGGGAACGGTGCATCGTAGCTTTTTTATTATCATAAGCTGCAGGTGGGACATTTAAGTGTCTAGGAATAGAAAATAATATTTTTGTATTTAGTTTTGCAATATTTTGAATTAATCAATAAAAAAATTAGGACGACAGTTGACCCTAAAGGCCATCCCTGCAACTTCCCGCTCATTTTGTACTTAAACGCTCAAAATTACACATTACGTTTTTGAGCTCTTCAAGCTCAAAATATGATTTTTGTGTCATTTTGAGCTCTTCGAGCTCAAAACTCTGATAGCAGTTTAATAAAACACAACTTTTTAAATTTTCAAACCGCAATAACTTTTAAATTAATTAACCGATTTTCACGCGGTTAACAGCATTCGGCGCAGTTTTTGAAGCCTCATATAGAATCTTTAAGTATGAATTTATCGAACTAGGAATTTCGGAGTGATTCCCAAAAAACACTTTTTTCAGTTTTCTTTCGACAACGATAACTCACGAACGAATCAACCGATTTTGACCGGGCTGGTGGCGATCAACGTAGTTTTTTATGTTAAGAGCTGATTAGATTTTAGAATCGATCAGTAGAGCTGTTTGAAAGTTATTGGAAAAAAACACATTTCAAAAAATTTTTAACTTCCCGCTAAGAAAATCGAAGATTTTTAAAAATCGGGAAGTTATTGTTTTTAACCCGTTTTGCAAAAATCGAGTTTTCATCAGATCTCGACGTTTGAAGGTCACAAGAAGCTTCCCTGACTATCCCCGCGAGGTTGTCACGGTGTCTTTATGTTTGTATGTACATATGTATGTGTGTGTGTTTTTTTTTTTTTCCCTTAGGGGGAGGAATCCTTTTTACGGATTCTAGGCGTAGCTGTTTGGCCTGGATATGTGGCGACTCGACGTAGCGTCATACTAAAACTCAACGCTAACGCCCCTACCCACTAAACCCTAAACCCCTTTCCTCTTTCCTCTAATCCCTCATGGAAACCGCCGTTAGGCATTACTTCGTGGGGGGAGGATTTAGCGACTGCTCTTCCTTCTGGTAATTAGGTATTATTTTACCTTTCTTCTAGTTGTTGTCATTTGCTCTTTTTCTTTCGATGGAACGCAAGTCTATAAGGACTTCTGTTGCAAACGTGTTTGCGGCGTTCCAGACAGCCTCTGATGATAGCATTGCTTCTACTATTGTCTCTGGTTGGATTTTCTTCTTCAGGATCATCTCCAGCTCATCGCACTGTAGGTATAATCGTGGGCACTCAAAGAAAACGTGCTCCGCGTCTTCATTGATTCCTGGGCAGGACGGGCACTCCGGTGAATCATCATGCTTGAAGCGGTGAAGATACGTCCGAAAACATCCATGTCCTGACAACATCTGCGTCAGATAGTAATTGACCTCGCCATGACTCCGGTTTATCCAAATGTCGATTTTCGGTATGAGACGGTGTGTCCATCTTCCTGTTGTCGCGGCGTCCCACTGCGATTGCCATCGTGCGATGCTGTTCTGCCGTTCTTCAGCTCTGAGTTCCTCGGCACTTAGTGTGGTTGACCTCTTTCGTTGGTAAAGGTTCCGTCTTTCCTCAGCTAGAACTCTAAGCGGCAGAGTTCCGGAAATGACACACACTGCTACTTCTGATATCGTGCGGAATGCACTGGCTAGTCTTACAGCGCTCAGTCGATATACTGGTCCAGCTTTTCTCCATGATTCTTGCAACTTCAGCGCGTCTGCCCAAATGGATATTCCATATGTGAGCACCGATGTGACAACTGATGATAGTAGTAGTCTCCTGCTCTGCTTTGGCCCTCCGACGTTCGGCATCAGTCGTGCGAGACTAGCCCTCACTACTGACGCTTTGGCACTGACGTGTTCCACTTGCTGTTTAAAGTTGAGACGGGCATCAAGTATCACTCCCAAATATCGGATGTAAGGTTGTGATGTGATTTCTTGTTCGCCGACTTTCAGCTTGATGGTCTCTAACACTTTTCTGCTGGATATAAGCACTGCCTCAGTTTTGTGTGTAGCCAGATGCAGGTTTACCGTATTCATCAACCGATGGACTTGCTCGAAGGTGAAGTCGAACATGTTGTTAATTTCGTCAAGGTGTTTAGCGACGATTACTACGGCTACGTCGTCTGCATATGCTACGAGTTTTACACTTCTTGGCAATTTCAATCTCAATAGGCCATCGTACATGATATTCCACAGCAGTGGACCAAGTACAGAGCCCTGGGGTACACCTCCTGTAATATCGTACTCTTTTAGACCATTCTTCGTGTCGTATTTAAGAACTCTATCGGTGAAATAGCTGGCCACTATTCTACACAGGTATTCTGGAACGTTTTTCTCTCGAAGAGCTTGCATGATGCAGTTCCAGTTGGCGGAATTGAAGGCGTTTTTAATGTCTAATGCCGCCACCAGGCAATACTTCTTTGTGCCACCCTTCCATCTGGTTCCTGCGATCGCTTCTTTAGCCGTGCTAACAACCAGATTGATCGCGTCCAGGGTTAATCGTCCTTTCCGGAATCCATACTGGTTGTCTGCCAGGAGTGGGTCGACTACTGCATCTATTCGTTGATGAATTATGCGCTCAAGTATCTTACCCGCCGTATCTAGCATGCAAAGTGGTCGGTAAGATGACGGTTCTTCTGGTGGTTTCTTCCCTTTAGGTAACAGTACCAATCGTTGCTGTTTCCACTTACGAGGAAAAGTCCCCTCCTTGAGATGTGTGTGTGTGTGTGTGTGTGTGTGTGTGTGTGTGTGTGTGTGTGTGTGTGTGTGTGCGAAAGTATGTGAACCGCCTATAACTTTTGAACGGCTCGACCGATTTTATCGCGGTTGATGCTATTCGAAAGGGCTTGACCAAACTTAGATTTTAAAATCTATTTGGACCGATTCAGATCAATAGATTTTGAGAAATCTTAAAAAAACTGAAAAAAAAAATTTTTTTCAAATGTGGTTTTTTTGGAATAACTTTTAAACGGCTTAAAGGTTCAATTCGAAAAACTAATCAGCTCTCAACCTTAAAAAACCACGTCGATCGCCACCAGTCTGGTCAAAATCGGTTGATTCGTTCAAAAGATATCGTGAACGAAAGAAAACCGAAAAAAGTGTTTTTTCGGAATAACTCTTCAATTCCTAGCGCGATTAATTCAAAATTTAAGATTCTTTGTGAGGTTAAAAAAACTGCGTCGAATGCTTCCAACCGCGTAAAAATCGGTTTATTCATTCAAAAGTTATTGCGGTTTAAAAATTCAAAAAATAGTGTCATCAAATCTCTATCAGACTTTTGAGCTCGAAGAGCTTTAAAGCATCGGAAAGCAATCTTTAAGTTCTTGAAACTTACCTTTAACTTTCTGTTCGATCATTGGTTGCTGAGATATCGATAATTAAAGACAAAAAGATCCTTTTCCATTTGAAGACCGATATCTCGGCGAGGAGTGGACGTATCAGGGTGTTTAAAAAAAGAAATGAAAGCTAAATAATCAATGTATCCGATCCTTGAAGTAGTTAAGCTAAAAAAATTTTTTCCACGCGCGTAAACCAAAAAAAAAAACTAAAAGAATTTTGAGAATTTTTTTGTTGCTGGTTTTTCTATGATTACTCAAAAACCGCGAAGGCTACAAAATTTTTAAGTTCCAATCCAAAAAATAGACACTTAAAGCTACGATTTCCTTTCTTTAGATTTCCTGTACGACCATTTCTCTCAAACTTACGGCCTGTTGGAAATTACCAAAAAATTGGAATTTTTTTTTTATTCCTTAATTTTTTTCCAGTAGTGTATTTAAAATCTAAGTTTGGTCAAATCCTTTTGAATGGCACTAACCGCGAAGAAATCAGTTAAGCCATTCAAAAGTTATAAGAGAGTCACATACATACATACATACATACATACATACATACATACATATACACACACACACACACACACACACACACACACACACACACACTCGGGGCAGAAGAGATACTGCTACCGGGCGCGTCTCCCCGAGCGGATGGGAGAACGCTCGCTGTCCTTGGATGACACTTAATCTCTTAGTTGATGAGGTACAGCGGGTAGGAGCCAAGCAAAATAACCAAACAAAATACGCTCCCGTGGACAAAACTCCCCTTTAATGGGTTGGTCGCACTAACTGACCTAACAAGACGATCGTTCTCTGCTGTGACCCACTGGGAGTGACCGGAGCCTGTATCGTAGTTTCCGACGATGCAGGCCACGGCTGATGTGAGCTTGCTCTACCGAGGTGTAAGTTGCAGCAGTGGATCAGGAGCCAGCCACTTCGGGCCTTGATCAGGAAGTACGCAGTGAGTGTTAGAGGTCGGAATCTTCACCGCTCCGAGCGAGTCTGGTCCGTCCGTGTATTCCGGGACTGGCTAAGTGTCGGCTAGGCCTCAGGGAACTGGGGTAGGAGTACTATCTCCGAGGGTACACCCGTTCCTAGTTATGACAACCCGCTCCACTCCGTACGATGCGCTGGTAAATCAAAAAGTATGAGTAATTCACAGGAAACAAACAAGAATGAAAACGGGCTTCATGCCCAACAAGCAGCGATTGAAGCGGGCGCTGAAATGAGGAGAGCGCAAGCGCTGGAACGCCTGGAGGAGCTGACTAATGAGTTAAATAATCTCGTTCAGTCAAAAGTCAATATCCACAAGGAGATCAAGACCAAGGCGACTAGTGCAACTAACGCCCTTCGAAGGTTCAAAAAACTGGATGAAGAATGGCGATTAGCATCGCGACGCACTCCCCGTGCTACACCGGGGCAAACCAACGAAGTTGTAGTTGTGACTGACGAAGCAATGGATACCGGAGCCGAAGGTGACGGTGAATCGGTCATCGAAGACAAACGAGAAACTGTCACGAAGACTGGAAAAAGGAAAGATCGATCCTCTCCAGACCCAACGTGCAGCCAAGTCACCAAGAAGAAGGACCTGAGACAAAGCCCTCCACAAAGAGCGACAATGCAAAGGGACGAACGGACAAAAGCGATTGCTTGGCAGAAAGTCCAGTCCAAGAAAGAACAAAGAAGGCAAAGGAAAGAACAGCTCCCAAAGCAATTTCCCGAGGAGCCCCGTCCTGAACCTAAACGGAAGAAATCGCGAAAGTGGATCAGGCCAGACGCACTGATCATCCGCCCAGCTGAGCCGGCGAAGTACGCTGAGATTTTGCGTAAAATAAAAAATGATGTCCCTGACGAGCAGGTCCGTACTACGGTGGATAAGATCCATAAAACTAGGGCCGGAAACATGCTGATTACGCTCTCTAGGAAGAGCTCCGATAAAGGCCAAGCTTTACAGAAAACCATCGAGGGCATCCTACAAGAAGAGGCCAAAGTGATCTGCAAAGGTCCACAGGAAGACGTCGAAATCCGAGACCTTGATGACACTACAACCAGGGAAGACATTCAAGCCGCCTTGCAGATGGCAACCGGAGAATCCTGCGAGGTATCGCTAGAGGCAATTAAGATCCGAAAGGCCTACAGAGGTACCCAGACTGCCGTAGTGACTCTACCAGCAGCTGCAGCGCGGAAGATATTGGAAGGAAGCGGTAAAATCCGTATCGGCTGGGTAAACTGCCGAATTAGAGCCACGAGAAGACCAACCCAATGTTTCAAGTGCTGGCACTTCGGGCATCATGGATTTCAGTGCAAAAGTAGCGTAGACCGATCTAAGCTTTGCATCAGGTGCGGACAAGAGGGGCACAAGATCGCTGGTTGTAAGAATCCAGCCAAATGTGCATTATGCGCTGAAAACCAAAGCGCAGAGAACTCTGCCCACTACGCCGGCAACCACAAATGCCCGGTATTCCAAGAGGCGCTTCAGAGGTTAATAAACAAAGAACATGAAGATACTGCAGCTCAACCTCAATCATTGTGAGGCTGCACATGACTTGCTTCTGCAGACAGTGCGTGAACTAGGGCCTGACCTTGTACTAATAGCTGAGCCATATAAATGCCTAAAAGGCAAATTATGGGAAACGGACACGACCACTAGGGCCGTCATTTGGTCCTGTGGCAAGCTCCCATTCCAGAGCGTAGTTAATAATTGCAATGCCGGCTTTGTAGCAGTATCAGTAGATGGCGTTCGCTTCTATAGCTGCTACGCACCACCTAGCCTCTCTATTGTTGACTTCACTAACTTTCTGGATCGACTGACAGAGGACGCGAAGCAGCATCATCCAGTCGCGATAGCCGGCGACTTTAACTCCTGGGCAGTAGACTGGGGTAGCAAGCTAACTAACGCACGAGGTAAAAGCGTTACTTGAGGCTTTACTGCATTAGACGTAGTCTTACTCAACAGTGGTGACACACCAACCTACACCAAAGGAGACGCAAGTTCCATCGTAGACCTCACGTTCGTCAGTAGCAGCCTCGCGAGAGGTAACCTCAACTGGAAGGTGCTGGATATCTACACTGCCAGTGACCACAACGCGATTCTCTGGGAGATATCAAATGACCAGGATACTAGAGGAACTAGTAGGTTACCTAACCACATTCGGTGGAGAGTACAATCTTTCGACGTGGGTACGCTGACGACTGCTTTGGATAATGGCCCGATCACCGCTGGATGCGCAGAAGATCAGACTAAAGAACTTATGAAAAGAGTGACCGAAGCTTGTGACGCCAGTATGCCACGAAAACGAGGCATAAATAGAAGACCCGCGGTGCACTGGTGGAACGATCACATCAGCGCTCTTCGTAAAGAATGCCTCAGGGAAAAGAAGAAAATCACAGCGTGGCTTCCGTCGACCTAACCTTGCAGAACTGGTGGCAGAGTATAAAAGGCCCGTCGGGAACTAAACAAAGCCATCAAGGATAATAAAAGACGCTGTTGGAAAGAACTCGTCGAAGAAGTGGAGAAAGGACCCATGGGGCAAACCGTACAAGGTGGTCACGGCCCACCTGAAATACCAGCCAATGCCGTCGCCTACGTGTCCGCGGCTCCTAGAGAGGATTGTTACTGTGCTGTTTCCTCAACAACCGGTATTCACCGGCCAGTTAAGGCAGATAAACCCTGAAGACATTCCATCTGTCACGGAAGAAGAACTAATGGAGGCTTGTAACCGCGTAGGGAATAACAAAGCGCCGGGACTAGACGGAATCCCTAATATTGCCTTGAAAACAGCCATAAAGGCAGCACCAACGTTATTCTTTAAAGGTTACCACACGTCCCTAAAGGAAGGGACATTTCCTCGGAAATGGAAACAACAACGACTGGTTCTACTCCCTAAAGGAAAAAAGCCACCAGAAGAGCCGTCATCTTACCGTCCACTTTGTATGCTGGATACAGCCGGTAAGATATTCGAACGCATAATTCATCAAAGAATAGAAGCAGTTGCAGATCCACTCCTGGCAAACAACCAGTATGGATTCCGAAAAGGACGATCAACCCTGGACGCGATCAATCTGGTTGTTACTACGGCCCAGGAGGCAATTGCAGGAACCAGATGGAAGGGTGGTACGAAGAAGTACTGCCTGGTGGCGACGTTAGACATCAAAAACGCCTTCAACTCTGCTAACTGGGACTGCATTATGCAAGCTCTTCAAAGAGAAGAACGTGCCAGGATACCTAAGTAAAATAGTAGCTAGCTACTTCACGGATAGAGTCCTCAGATATGACACAAAGGACGGTCCGAAAGAGTACGAAATCACCGGAGGTGTTCCGCAGGGCTCTGTTCTTGGCCCACTGCTGTGGAATATCATGTATGACGGGCTTCTAAGGCTAAAGATCCCAAGAAATATTAAACTTGTAGCGTATGCGGACGACGTGGCCGTAGTGATTGTCGCTAAACACCTGGACGAGATTCACCACATGTTTGATCTAGCATTCCAGCAAGTAAACCAGTGGATGGACACAATGAATCTTCAACTGGCGAAACATAAGACTGAGGCAGTGCTTATTACCAGCAGGAAAGTGTTAGAGACCATCAATCTTAGAGTCGGCGAACAAGAAATCACATCACAACCTTATATCCGATATTTGGGAGTGATGCTTGATGCCGTCTCAACTTTAAACAGCAAGTGGAACACGTCAGTGCCAAAGCGTCAGTAGTAAGGGCAAGCCTCGCACGATTGATGCCTAACGTCGGAGGCCCAAAGCAGAGCAGGAGACTATTGTTGGCAACTGTAGTCACATCAGTGCTTACGTACGGAATATCCATTTGGGCCGATGCGCTAGAATTACAAGAAGCATGGAGAAAGGCTGGACCAGTATATCGCCTGAGTGCCCTAAGAGTAGCTTGCGCCTTCCGCACAATATCTGAGGAAGCAGTGTGCGTAATTTCTGGAACTCTACCTCTCAGAGTCCTAGCTGAAGAAAGAAGGAACCTTTACCAACGAAAGAGGTCAACAACACTGAGCGCAGAAGAACTCAGAACGGAACAAAGACAGCACAGCATCGCACGATGGCAATCTCAGTGGGATGCCGCAGAGAAGGGTAGATGGACGCATCGTCTCATACCAAAGATCGACATTTGGCTGAACCGGAAACACGGAGAGGTCAACTACTACCTAACGCAGATGTTGTCAGGACATGGCTGTTTTCGGGCTTATCTTCACCGCTTTAGGCATGACGATTCTCCGGAGTGCCCGTCCTGCCCTGGAGTCACTGAAGATGCGGAGCACGGTTTTCGAGTGCTCGCGTTTTAATCCACAACGTGAGGAGCTGGAGAGGATCTTGAAGAGGAGAAGTCAACCAGAGTCAGTCGTAGAAGCAATGCTGTCTTCAGAAGCTGCCTGGAATGCAACGAACACTTTTGTCACAGAAGTGCTTACAGAGCTGCGTTCCATCGAGAGAAAAAGAGCAAAAGACAGAATCTAGAAGGAAGAAATAACATCTTAGCCACCAGAAGGAAGAGCGGCAGCTAATTCCTCCCCCCGCGAAGAAATGCCTTACGGCGGTACCATGGGGGATCAGAGGATAGAAGAGAAAGGGGTTTAGGGTTTAGTGGGTAGGGGCGTTAGCGTCGAGTTTTTAGTATGACGCTGCGTCGAGTCGCCACATATCCAGGCCAAACAACTATGCCTAGAATCCGTAAAAAGGATTCCCCCCCCTAAAAGGGAAAAAACACACACACACACACACACACACACACACACACACTAAAGGAGACGCAAGTTCTATTGTGGATCTTACTTTTGTCAGCAGCAGCCTCATCAGAGGAAACTACGACTGGAAGGTGATGGAGATCTACACGGCCAGCGATCACAATGCGATTCTCTGGGAAGTATCAAAGGACCAGAATCCTAGAAGACCGGCTAAGAAACTTGACATCGTTGGGTGGAAGGTGAAATCCTTTGACCCAGGTGCTCTAGTAGCTGCCCTAAATAGTGAACCGCTTACTACTGGATCTGCAGAAGAAATGACCAAGGACTTGATGAAGAGAGTGACCCAGGCTTGCGACACCTGCATGCCCCGTAAACAGGGCATGAACCAAAGACCTTCGGTGCACTGGTGGAACGAACACATCAGCTTCCTACGGAAAGAGTGTCTCAAGAAAAGAAGAATATCTCAGCGTGGTTATCGGCGGCCTGACTCAGCGGAACTAGTCGCAGAATACAAGAAAGCTCGTCGACATTTAAACAAAGCCATCAAGGATAGCAAGAAGAACTGCTGGAAAGAGCTAATCAACGAGGTGGACAAAGACTTGTGGGGCAGACCTTACAAGGTAGTCATGGCAAACTTGAAATACCAGCCAATGCCGTCTCCTACGTGTCCTCAACTCCTACAGAAGATCGTGACTGCACTGTTTCCACGACAGCGCGTTTTCAACTACCTGTTGACACAAGACGAACTGAATGATATCCCACCTGTGACGAAAGAAGAACTGATGGAAGCTTGTAACCGCGTCGGGAATAATAAAGCGCCGGGATTGGACGGAATCCCTAATATTGCCTTGAAAACATCTATTAAAGCAGCGCCAGCGTTATTCCTCGATGTCTACAACATCTGCTTGAAGGAAGGGATTTTTCCTCGGAAGTGGAAACAACAACGGCTGGTACTACTTCCTAAAGGAAAAAAGCCACCGGAAGAACCGTCATCTTATCGTCCACTCTGCATGTTGGATACAGCCGGTAAGATACTCGAACGTATAATCCACCAAAGGATAGAAGCAGTTGTCGATCCACTATTAGCAGACAATCAGTACGGATTTCGAAAAGGACGATCAACCCTGGACGCAATCAACCTGGTTGTCGGTATAGCCAAAGACGCAATCGCCGGTACCAGATGGAAGGGTGGAACGAAGAAATATTGTCTGGTGGCAACCCTAGACATCAAAAATGCCTTCAACTCCGCCAACTGGGATCGCATCATGCAAGCTCTTCAAGAGATGAACGTACCAGGATATCTACGAAGGATAGTCGCTAGCTACTTCACGAATAGAGTCCTTAGATATGACACGAAGAATGGTCCAAAGGAGTATGATGTTACTGGAGGCGTCCCACAGGGTTCTGTTCTCGGTCCACTTCTCTGGAATATCATGTACAACGGATTGCTGAGACTGAAACTACCAAGAAATGTCAAACTGGTAGCGTACGCGGACGACGTAGCCGTAGTAATCGTCGCCAAGCATATTGATGAGATAAATCATATGTTCACGATCACCTTTGAGCGAATTAACCAGTAGATGGACACAGTAAACCTACAACTGGCTAAACAGAAGACCGAGGCTGTACTTATCACTAGCAGAAAAGTGGTGGAAACGATCAATTTAAACGTCGGAGACCAAGAAATCACATCCCAACCATTCATTCGATATCTGGGAGTGATGCTCGATTCCCGACTTAACTTCAAACAACAAGTTGAACACGTGACCGCCAAAGCATCAGCAGTAGTGGCTAACCTAGTACGATTGATGCCCAACATCGGTGGCCCGAAGCAGACAAGGAGGTTATTGCTATCATCAGTAGTTACATCGGTCCTCACGTATGGGATATCCATTTGGTCCGACGCACTTGAGACCCAAGAATCATGGAGGAAAGCATGTCCGGTTTACCAACTGAGCGCGCTAAGAGTAGCCAGCGCCTTCCGAACAATATCAGAGGAAGCAGTGTGCGTCATTTCTGGAACTCTGCCGCTTAGAGTCTTAGCTAAAGAAAGACGGGCCCTTTACCATCGAAAGAGGTCAACTACACTGAGCGCTGAAGAACTAAGAACAGAAGAACGGCAGCACAGCATCTCGCGATGGCAACTTGAGTGGGACGCCGCAGCAAAAGGAAGATGGACACACCGCCTCATACTAAAGATCGACGTTTGGCTGAGCCGAAACCATGGTGAAGTCAACTATTACCTAACGCAGATGTTTTCAGGACATGGGTGCTTTCGAGAGTATCTGCACCGCTTTAAGCACGACGATTCTCCGGAGTGCCCGTCTTGTCCAGGGGTTATTGAGGACGCAAGGCACGTTTTCTTTGTGTGTCCACGTTTCGATCCTCAGCGTGAGGAGTTAGAGAGGATCCTGAACTGGAGAATCCAACCAGAGACAATAGTAGATGCAATGTTGTCGAATCAAACTGCTTGGAACGCTACAAGCACTTTTGCCACAGAAGTGCTTACAGAGCTGCGTTCCATTGAAAGAAAAAGAGCAAATGACAGAAACTAGAAGGAAGGAAAAATAACACCTTAGCCACCAGAAGGAATAGCGGTAGCTGGATCCTCCCCTCACGAAGTAATGCCTGACGGCGGTTTCCATGAGGGATTAGAGGAAAGTAGAAAAGGGGTTTAGGGTTTAGTGGGTAGGGGCGTTAGGGTCGAGTTTTAGTATGACACTGCGTCGAGTCGCCACATATCCAGGCCAAACAACTATGCCTGGAATCCGTAAGAAGGATTCCCCCCCCCTAAGATAAAAAAAAAAAAAAACACACACACACACACACACACACACACACATTCATACATACAGACACACGGACGTCATCATGGAAACATTCGAGGAAGCTTCCTAGGAACTCAAAACGTCGAGATATGATGAGAACTCGATTTTCGAAAAACGGGATAAAATCAATAACTTCTCAATTTTTGAAATTTTTCAATTTTCTCAGCGGGAAGTTAAAAAATTGTAAATAGTAAATTATTAAGAAGAGTATAAAACTAAACAAGTTTTTTCGATTATTCGATTTGAGGAAAGCGTAAAGTGTTATTCAAATGTACTATAGCTGATAAATCTCAACTATCTAGAGACACGGTTGTGACTCATGCTAAGCACATACAAGAAATATGTGTATAACCCGCATAACATTTTACCGCAAAGCTTGCACAAACTGGCTGAAAAGTTCGATAGTTACTAGCGTCAAAAATTACTTATAGGCCTAGCTGCAGATACTTGTAACATAAGTCTAAGTTTTCAGCTAAGAAGTAAGATAATTTAGTTAATTACTGTTACAGACTAGAGCTAGAAGCATGCAACAGTAAGTTGTGTGAGACTAAGGTGAGATTCACTCAAGATAAAATTAAAGGAGTAGTCAAGGTTGTAACCTTTCAATTCTGAAATAAAAAACCCTTTATGGTCGAGGCGATACTATGAAATGCCACTGACCTATAAAAATTTAAACATAAAAAAATCAGAGTTTCTCTGTTTTTTTAAGGGGAAATCTTTAAATGCCTGGGTCGAGGTCTTAATATTAATATTAAGGGCCCAAACTTTCAGGGTATTCTTTTCTGAGTACTTGCATGAAAATATATGCAAACTCTATAGTCAAGGCGCGCGCTTGGACATAAAAATTTGAATTTTGGTAAATTTAAAAGGGGTGTGAAGCTTAGAATGTCGGTGAGGATTCGAGGTTATATTATATCATAAAAGAGATAATTTTTTTAGAAATTTGGATTTCCTATCATTTTTAATGAAAAATTTCTTT
>NC_058164.1:12886892-12954626 GCF_020080835.1 Cotesia glomerata
CACGCTCAAGATTTTCGAGAGCTTTTGTTCGATAACTGGATTGGGAAATAGGACGTCTTTCTAACATTGCGTCGAACATTTGCTAACGAGTTCTTGAGTTTTCTACGGGGCTTTGGAGCGGCAGGTGTTTCTTGATCTTTTTCTGATTCATCGTCCCCCTCTTGTCCCTTGTCTAGCGCCGATTCTTCGACGTTCGGATGGATTTTAAAGATCTCGTCGTCCCCCTCTTGGGTTTTATCAACATCATCTTCGACGTGGCTGGACTCCAATTCCTTATAGTTCTTTTTCGGGGGTACTCGCGTCGTCCCCTGTGCGCGCATTCGTAGTCTAGAGGCTATGGTATCCCGAATTTCAGGTGCGCTTTTAATTCTTGGTTTGTTTTTAGTTCCAGGTGGGCGTCCTGGTCTCTTTACAGCGTTGATGGCTTGGTCATCGGTTATTTTGGATGTTAGTCTTTTGTTCTTATTAACCGAGAAGGGAAGCGCGAGAGGATCGGCTTCCGTTTCAGGTTCAGGAAATGAACGACCTTTGGGATTATAGGAGAGTCCCTCGGCGTATTGTTCCGTGATTTTATGTCGAACAATAGCGTTGAATTTGTATTCGTTAATTTTTGACCTCCATTTTGCCATCCTTTCGGTGACTGTTATGCTGTCCATTAACCAGGCTACGCACGGGCTGCTTGTAATTAGGATGAATCGTTTTCCGTAAAGGTATGCCCTAAATTGCTGTATGGCATAAACGACGGCTAGACTTTGTTTTTCCATTTCAGTATAACGAGTTTCGGTATCGTGGAAGACGCGGGAGACACAGGCGACGATCTTTTCCTCGGATTCCGGACTTGACGCGGTAGATTCCTGTGAGGAAGGGGTCTTTTGGCTCAGAATTCCCGAAATCCCGGTATCTGAAGCGCTGGTAGCCAGGATGAATTCTTGATTAAAGTCTGGATATTGTAAAAAGGAGTCCTCACAAAGGGCATTTTTAATATCGTCAAAAGCTTTTTGTGATTCTGTCGTCCAGACGAATGGTTTAGTTTTACGTGTTAGATCCGTAATGGGTTTTGCCCTTTCGGCAAAGTTCTGGATAAAACGGCGATAATAATTAGCTAAACCCATAAATTTGCGAGCTTCAGTATGATTACGAGGAATTGAGGCATTTTTAAGGGAGTCTATCTTTTTAGGATCCGGTTTTATTCCTTCTTTTGTTATTATATGCCCTAAATATTCTACTTCGGGGCAGAAAAATTTACATTTTTCTGGTTGAAGGGTTAATCCCGCTTCTCTTAAACGATTGAATAGTCTCTGTACCCTTGCTTCGTGTTCAGGGAGCGTTTTCGCGTAGCTGACGAGATCATCAATATAAACGAACAGTTCTACTCCTTTAAGTCCGCTGAATGTTGAATCCATCATCCTTTGGAATTGAGCTGGAGCATTTTCGAAGCCAAAAGGCATACAGCAGTATTCCTAATGCCCGTCCGGTGTGGAGAATGCTGTTTTATGAGCGTCTCTTGGGTCCATCGGTATTTGGTGGAATCCGCTGGCCAGATCAAATACGCTGAAGATTTTGGCTCCTGACAATTGGTCTAAGATGTCTATAATAAGCGGGAGTGGGTATGCATCCCCCCTGCTGATTTTATTCAGTTGTCTATAATCAATGACCAGTCTCCATTTCTTTACTTGAGGATCAGTGGATTTCTTCGGGACTATCCAGAGTGGTGAATTGTAGGGAGAATTGGATCGTCTTATTATGCCTTGGTGTTCGAGGTTCGCGATTTGCTTAGCTATTTCTTCTCGCTGTTCGGGAGGAAACCGGTATTGTTTAATTCTGATAGGCATATCTGAAGTAGTTTCGATTCTACAAGAAAAATTTTTGGAACATCCTAATTTATCTCCAGGAATATGAAAAATATCGTGATTATTACGAATTAGATTTTTAACTGTTTCTTTTTCCTGTTCTGATAGGTGATTCAGTTTTACTTTATCCATGATGTAGGCGATTCTGGATTTTAGATCTGTTATTTTTGAAGACTTGCAGGATTCGGGTCCGTCGGATTCGTCCCCCTCTGAGTTTGAATGGTCGAATTCGAATTCCTCGAGCGTCTGAGGTGGAATGTCTAACTCTTGGGCCTCGTTGGTGACGTTGGTTACCATGCACATCGCGAAATTTGTCTTCGACTGTCACAAGTGCTTCGCCTAAAAGTACTCCCTGAGGCAAAGGTATTCTTGGCAGGTATCCTTCGGTTATTTCCGGGTTTCCGATCGGGATCGAGATTGTCATCTTCATTCGAGGAGGTATGGTGTACCTCGAGGATTGCTGAGTTTCGAGACTGAAATGAATTGTTTTCGACGGATGAGATATGAGACTCAGAGATTGCTGATGATAAGATATTTCAGCTTTTTCTCGTTCCAGAAAATCGTTTCCTAAAATACCGACTCCAGGAAAAGGTAAATCCTCTTCACACACTTGAAATACGACTGTTAAACCTAAAACCTTGAGATCGACTGTGCCTTTGGTTTTTAAAGGCCAACCATTTAGTCCTCTCAGTTGTATCGAATTTTCTGTATTTATAGGCGTAGTAGGTTTAAGGGCTGATAAATTAATCAGTGAAACGTCCCCCCCTGTATCGATTAAGAACCGTTGATAATCGCCAAGGAGTGAGTTGCAGGACAGGTAGACCTTCGGGCCTATTCATAATGCCAGTACTCGTTTTTGCGGATATTCCCTAGGCATGATGATAGGTATAGGTTTTATAGGCCGTTTACGGAGCACAAGTGTGTTCCAGTAAAACGAGATGTTAGCTTGTTCTTTTTTAAAGAATTCGTTACCTAAGATGGCATTGTAGCCTCCTGGGGGATTTGGTACGATGTGGAATGTTATTTCGGTTCCTAATATTTGTAATGTGATTTTTCCTTTGATTGGCATGCTGCTTTGACCTATACCTCCTATGCTTCCATTATTTATTTTATGACAGAGCGCAGTTTCGAGAAGTGCCGGTATACAGATGAGGTTATAATCTGAGCCTGTGTCTAGAAGGGCCATCGTTCTTCCATTTTTAAGTTCTTGATTGACTATTTTGATAATGGGGCCCTTTCCCGTGGCCAGACAAGTAGCATCGGGTGTTGGATTTACAGATCTTTCGCTGGTATCGCCTGAGCTTGAGTTCGCGGCGGAGTTGAATTTTGAGGAAGGGAGGAAAGATTTTGCGGAGGAAGGGTCGTATTCGACTGTAGGTTTGGATTCAAGATTTCCTGAGGAGTTGTTTGAGTAGCTGGAATCTGGTGAGAGGGGTAAGAGTGATTGGTATTTTGAAGGATCGGCCGTGGGTAGGTTCGGTATCCTTGGGGACGTGGTTGGTATTGGGAACTGTAAGGTCTCATTGGGTAAGGCATTGGACCACGTGGAGGCTGGAAGGGCGCACCCGGCATTGCCTCTGGTTGACGGGCGCCCCGTTCGTTTAAAGGAACCGACTGAAGCCCTCTAAACTCTCCTTTAGGACAAAATGGACAATTACAAACGATATTCGGGTCGGTTTTATGACGTAGCTTTTCCTCTTCAGGGTTCAGATCCTGTTCGAAATGTACCATTTTCGGCGTATTCCCGACTTGAGGGAGGAAGGCTGGATTCGATGTATATCCTGTAGGAATTCCGGACTGATAGGAATAATTTAGTCGAGGGTGACCCTGCGCACGGTGCTCTTGGGCATATGCTAGCGTCGATGTAACTAGTGGGCTCTCATAAGCGTTATCCGGGTAGGTATCATAGTAATAGTAGTCATCATAGGGAGCTAGATTTGCTTCTTGGTAAGCTAAAACCCTGCCCTGGTTGAGATAATTGCCTTGGTCATCGTATCTCGGTCCTCTTGACGGTTGTGATCGATGCTGACCTGGGCCTGATTTTCCAAAATGATCTGATCCTGGTGGTAAGATTCTAGCCCGAGATGGTTCGTCGTAAGCTGGATGTCGACGTTTAGGATATCGATATGCTTCAGATTCGACGGCCTTAAATATTTCATCAAGAGTTTTTGATTTTTGAATTTTACACAGACATTTCAGGAAGTCCGGGAGATGCTCGTATAAGGAGTGAGCGGCTGATAGTTCGAAAGTCCTTCGGACGACCTCTTTATCCGCCTCTGGAGCAGTGTCGCTGATGCCCTGTAGGATGTCTCTTAATCGATAGTAAAAATCTTCGATGTTTTCGCCTTCCTCTGGGGACGCTGAGGCTAGCTTCTTCTGCCAGAGGAGATATGGATCTCCCTTCTTTAATTTCGTAGCTAGTTTACGAAGGATGTCTTCGACGGTGGTGAGGTCCGTGTGTTCTATCATGCGGCGAGCTCTTCCGTGAATCCTCTGAGTGAGACGATGTGCGAAATGCTGTTGATGATCTAATGGTATAACCGTTAGCCAGTTCCGAACAATTCCTTCGAAAACTTCGAAGTCTCTGATCGCGTTAGCTCCTTCTCCGTTAAAATATGGAAGGGCCTCGAACATCTCCTTAGCCAAGGAGAGGTGATGCGGTTCGATCTTCTCGTCCGCCAACGAGGTTTCTAACCGGAATGGTCGTGGTTCGGCCATGTTTATTTTGAAAATGTTATAGGGATCAATTATTCTATTCTTTAGAAAGCTGAAGAGGGTAATGGATTTTTAAAGGATTCGTCTAATTTTGATACGTCCCCCCGCGGGTTCTGGTGGGAATCTTTGGTCGCGTTATCGATTACCGATGGTTGATTTTTCCGGATTCGTTCGATAGCCGCGATGGGAATAAAGTGTCCGACTGAATCGACAGTATCTTCGATTATTTTTATATGGGGTCGGGTAGGGTTTATACGGAATCGGTCTAAAAGTACGTCTAGGAACTGGGTTTTCTTCCCAATAGTTCCATTCAATCAATGAGCGATGGTAAACTTTCCCAGATGTGTACTCTGCGTGAACTTTTCGTAACTGGTAATTTAATCCAGTGCGCTTACCTCTTTTTCCCATAAGAGTACTCTGGTCAGCAAATAAATAAAAACTTGGGGGTGCACAATTCAATTTTGAAATGTCTCGACTATAAAGCGTTAGAATTTTCCTTCGAATGTTATAAATCGGCTTAGGTGAGTCCCGGTGCAGATAAACGAGAATCGCCAACTATACGGCGCGTTTTCGAATATCGGCTGTAGCTAATTATAAGACGCCCGCGTCTAAATAATTGCCACTTGGACAAAAGAAAGTGATCTATAAGATTAGAAGACGAAATTAGGCTTTATAATACTCGAATGTAAAAAAAAAAATTTTATATTTATTTAATTAAAATTGCTGATGGCAATTTATTGATATAATTGTAATAATGCTTGGACTTTTATTTTTTTAGGATATTAATAAACTTGCTGACGAGAGTCTTGACTGAAACGAGCTCGCGAGTATCGTATTACGGAGTCGCCAACGCGATCAATTGTTATACGGAAACCCCGAGATCAGCGAATGTTAAAAATAAATTTTCGAAATTTGATCCAAGGTATGTATAAATTATATTTGATGATTTCGAAATTGACAACTTGCTAACAAAAAAAAAATTTTGTTTTAGGAAATACTACAAACTATATTTTTCTTATAGATTCAAAAACTTAAGCCCCTCATTTTAAAATCACATACAAAATCTTGTTAAATATCAATGTTGTTAAATTTTCAATATTACAGACAAAATATTAAGTGTATGAAGAAATTTTTGTATAGTAAGTGGTTAAAAATCGAATCTTATGAAAGAAATTTTTCTTGTGATTTTTTCTCAGGATCATTTAGAAAGCTGTAATTTCAAAATAACAATTTTCAAAATCAGCAATTATTTGAATTTTCGAAAATATCATAGAAGATAAGTATATAAGTATTATAGAAAATTAAAGTTCCTATTAATATTTTTGACATTTTTTATGCAATGCATACTTCTCTCGTTGGACCACAAATTTTGCACGCCTCATAACGCGAAGCGCGTGAGGTTGTGTTTTATACTTGACTCGTCAAGGTGAAGCAATTTTGTGATCTTTAAATGCCTCTATCACAACCATATTACACTTATACAATGATATAAGTAGATGTACACCGAAAACACACTTAAATTAAACCATCTTTTACTTTCTAAAATCATTCCATGTAGCTTTTTTGAAAAAAAACGTTTTGAAAAAAATTTTACATGGACGTTCAGATGTCACCCCATTTTGGATGTACCAACGATTACTCTCGAATAAATTGATATTTTAAGACCAGACCTTTTTTATTAGTTTAAGAATTCGATGACCTGGATCCGTATTTCATATCGGTGGCCTATTTTACGAATTTTTTTTTAAATTCAATTTATATTAAAATTCACTACGAAACAACCGTACAAAGCAAAACTATGGCGCCACTTGATCAAGCTAGATTTTTTTAGACTGCGTGCGCATATGACAAGATAAAAGAGCGCTGATATTTAAAAAAATAAATAAAAAATACTCTATAAGAAATTACTTAATTATAATTTTTTTTTTTTTTTAATCAATTACACAATTGATTTTTTTCTTAGAAAATGAATGAGCGTTATGAAGCGTGCACTTTTGGATTTTCCAAACTTTTTAAAATTGCAAGTAAAACTCCTAACTCTAATCATTCTTAATCCTTTCCTACAAATATCCTGTTACGTGAATGAGGAATGCTTCACGTAATAATTACCTTAACTCTGTTATGTCCGTAGGCGTTGAAAATGCGGTAGCGAGGTAACGGTGGAGAATCGGACTAACTTTTAAGAATACACAACGAGGGGTTTTAATTCTCGTTGTTAAATTATTTGTTGTGGGAGCTTTCGAGAGACGAAATACCACGCCTTTTAAAGAGACTGAGAATTTTCGTAGAGATTTGATTTTCTTGAATTTAATAAATTACTTTCCACTTACCGTTAGATGACTTGTTTCTTACTGATCCGGGCCTTGAAGGGCGGCTGGAAGCGCTCTCGAGTCTGGATGTTGAATTTGAGGCCCAGGAATGGATGATCAAGGGCTGCTTTCTCAGTAAAGAACGACTCGAGATTTGTGTAGTTGGTTTTTATTAGAACAGCAGCAATCAGTTATACGTTTCACAATAATTTTATTTAACACTTATAAACTACTTATTGAAATTTTACACTTTAATTTACGGTTAACGTCTTTCCAGTTTCCCGCAGGAAAAAGTGCGTAACTGACCGAATAATAACTAAACTTAACGGATTCAAACCGATGTAAATGCGGAGCAAATTAAACGGTTAATCCCTTATATTAACGAACTTATCTATTTTACGTCTGCCGGATGACCGAGACCCACTTGAACTAAGTGCAGCGCAAATTAGAACAAAAGCCCTTACAGACGGCGGCCCGCTTTAACTAAGTGCAGTGCAAATTAATTAAAAGACCTGAATTTAATTTTATCACGTTCGCCGTATTAACGGGGACCCGCTTGATCTAAGTGCAGCGCAAATTAAACCAAAAGCCTCTACGAACGCGGGTCAGTTAACAAAGATACTTGAATTGAATTAGTTAAAAGACGTTGGGCGGTGGTTGCCGCCTCTTTTAAAAGTTCCCGCTGCTTAGCTTGCAGAAATCCCCATCGGTCAGTCGGCAGTCGCAACGATATTAATTTTAAGGTGGTTTTCGCGCATAGGTGGGTCTTCCATCTAAAGCGGGAATTTTAAATAAAAAGAAAAATTTTCGGGCGGACATAACAACTCCTATTCTTTCCCGCTTCACAGCATTATTTATATTTGTAAAAAAAAAGTCGAGTTTTCATTAGATCTCGACGTTTTGAGATCCTAGAAAGCTTTTCATTGTATTATCGGATGATCCTTTGAGGACAGTCTTCAAAGTGTCATTATTCAAGTGAATGATACTTTGAGGACAGTCTGCAAAGTATCATTATTTGAATAAACGATACTTCCAAGACAGTCTTCAAAGTATGATTGTTAATTTCATGAAAATTTTTAAAATCTTATTCAAGACTTCATAAAACTCAATAAAGTTTTATCTATTTCGTGAAATTTTATAAAAAAAAAATTTCACAAGTAACTTCCATACTCGACAAGATAATTCACCTTTAGTGACACTCGTCAACCATCAAAAATATTGTATGCATTCTTAAAGCACTAAATGAAATTAGAGATCGTATGGCATTAACGTAATTATTCCAAGTTACGTTCGCAAGAAGTATTAAAAATTTTTCATTGATAATATTAGTGGCTGTAATTTAACTTTAATTTTTTGTAATTTAATATTATATTTCTTACAGTTGACTTAAAAAAAAAAAAAAAATTGTCAATGTTTGTGATCGAATTTTCTTTTGAGCAAACAAATACATAAACATAATATTTTGAAGAAAAGTAGAGCAGTCAGTAAAAAGAAAAAAATATTCCAATTGTTAGCAGAAAAAATTTGGCAGTACTGTTAACTCGGTCACGCCTCTGATGGCAGACCTGCAACTTAAAACGCCTCGACGCTACCAAACGCCGAGAACTGTGACCAATACACACACACACACACGTAAACGAACTTCTGAATATATCACTACAGTTGTGGCAATCAAAGAGTTTAATTACCGTATATTAACCCTGGCAGATTCGTGGTCACGATAAAATGATCGTGAAACGACGGTGAATGTACCGTGAAATCACAATGTCGAAAAATGATCGTCGAATGGCCGTCACTTGACTATCGAACGGCCATCGTTTGACAGTGAACGACGAGTATCATTGTGAAAGTTTTTCACTGTTACTTTATGATTTTTATTCTGTATAGTTATCATACTTCACTCTTGGAAAAACCAAATTTTTACTTGACTTCTCCGATTTTTTATCTGAGTAAAAATCGTAGATCATCGATCGATCGTCTGTCATTTAACAGTCATTTGAAAACATATAAATTGTCAAAAAACCGTAACTCGGTGGTAGATGCACAGTAGTCTGTAAGTGAAACGAGCGTATAATGTCGGTAAGTCAGGAACAAGTGTTGTATTTTTTTCAGTCTTAAATGAAAAACCATAATAATTTTTGTTTATGAAAAATATAATGATATTGTTTTTTTTTTAATCGTTAGATATTTTACTCAACAATTAATTATTTTATAAATTATAATTTATTTTCAACTTATCTTAAAATATTTTCTGCACGTCTAATATTTTCACCGTAATTCCAAAATTAGAATCCATTATTAAAGATTTGAGTTTTTTTATTTTTTTTAGAGACGAAAACTTTAATTTCAAAATTACGGAAAAATGGTTTGTTATCAAGAAAAATTATTATGAGATATTTTTTTTTTAAAATTTCTTTTTCAGATCTTTTTTTATACAGTTAATAATTTCACCGTGATTTCGAAATCAAGATTTTCGTAATCATCAAAAATTTGAATCATTTATTACGATTATTATTTTGAAGTCATGGAAAAAATGTAAATTTATTTAAGCTATTTTTATCTGTACAATGAAAAAAAATGACTTGGTTTTGTAACTTTATGAGGTGACTGATATTATAGTTTCAAACAGTGTCTCAGATAGCCGAACTGGTAAAGTCTCGGACGCGCAACTAGATGAGCCGGGTTCGAGCCCCGGTCTGTCCGAAATATTTTTTTTTATTTTATTGTCCCTGACAGTAGCATAAAATGATCGTATTTCGACAGTATATTGAGCGTATAGTGTCTGTCATAACGTCGTAGATTCACTTGCGTATGCAGCGTATACATTCGATAAATTTATAGTAGACATCGTTCACAACGGTATCCGATGCTGACTGACAAACCACTCGGTAAAAACGAACTTTATACGGTGAAACGACCGTGAAGCAACCGTCGATCGACCGTGCTTTACCGTGTCGCCGAAACCGCCAGGGAAATGATAATAAATTATCTACATGTACCTGGTTGATAAATCAATAATTATAATAACTTTATCACTTTGTTATAGTTATTTTCATATAGTGTATTCTCCTTTGAATCTACAAAAATTTACCTTTAGTGACATCTGCAAAATACGACGTAAAATTTAAGCACTAACCGACATTACCGACTATTAACCTATTGCTCTGAATTATTATTACTCTTAACTATTAACTATTGCTCTTAATTATTATAAAATATCGTGTCACTAAAATTAATAAATGCAGTGGAATATTTATCTTTTCTCTTTAATAATTATTAAAATTTAATTGATAATTTCATATCAGTTCCTTTATTGTCTACGTTATCTCAATGTCGATACAATACCATTGCATTCTTTTTCTATGATTCAGCATAATTGCGCAATTTTTTCTTGGTGACACAGCGTTTTCCGCCATTATTCCCATTTATGCATGCTTAGTATAACGAGCTTTCTTCATTTTAAATAATTATCAAAGCTCAACTTTATGTGTAAAAAATGAAAACAATGAATAATTTTGCACTAATAAAGGATAGTGAAGGATCCTATCACGTCTACAAATCTAAAATATTACAGAAAGATGAAAAAAATAGAGAAAAGTTTATTTTAGATAACATCTCTGTGTCAGTACTTTATTTCAATGGTAAGTTGTTTTGCATACATATTTGTGTCTGAGTAATTTTATTATTAAAAAAAATATATATAGTTCAGAAAGTTAACAAAACATTGTTAATTATTTCATATGAACTACTTTTTTATTTTTTTTAGATGACCAACAAACATTGGATGAATTATGCAAAAATTTAAACTCGAAGTCACCAAGTCTCAAGCTTATTGATACTGTTAGGGCCAAAAAGCCAATAATAATTGAAGATAAAACTTTGCCGAAACCTCGTGTTTTAAAGTTCTCTAAGAAAGAGTACACAAATGGTTTGTAATTTTAGAGTTATATAATCATTGAAGACATGCAATCAATTACATATTCAAAAATCGTTTGTTACTAGTCATATTGAGTAATTTATAAAATGAATGTCAGATGTTAATGAAATTTAAGATTATAAATACAGATATAGACTAAAAAAGAATATTTAATAAATGTTTAATCAATCATGAATTTCAGAAATCATATTTAATCGTTTATTTTTTAGTTTTTTTAAATATATTTTTTACATCTATCAATAAAATTAAACTGATTAAGTTAAAAATTAATTTTAACAGCCATAGTAAAAAAAAGAGTAAGTTTTTGATAATAGTATAAACTTTGATTGTTAAAAGAGGTTAGCATGTTTTCTATCACTGTCTACTCTAAAGTTTTGTTTTCATAAATAACTGATGGTTTTCAGTGTTACTCTATCAATGTAAGATTACTTTATTACGGTTTCCTGTTGAGTTTATTTGATATTTCCACACTAACGATTGTTTATTACTCAATGCATGAGCTCATATAGATCATTATTTGGATTAAAAGCATCTTAAAATAAATCAGAATTTTTTTCAAGCCTACTTCTTTAATCTTAACTTAAATCAAGTAATTTTTATTTTTTCTAAGTCGTTTTCATAACTTGTCAATGAATTATCCTAATTGTAGTTTTCTATTACGTGAATAATTAAAATTGATGTAATAGAAATTAATATATTTACTATCTGTTTAAAACCTTAATGATTAAATTACAATTTCTAACAGGTAATCGTAAACAATATTCATCTTCTGGTGAATCTGAATACCAGCCAACAGATAAGGAATACACTTCGGATGATCAATTGTCAGATGATGATAATTGCAACAATCAAACGCAAAACACCACTGTTTCTTCAGGGATCTTTGACATTACCCCAAGCACCACAAGATCCAAAACCTTCATTTAATATACCCGGAAACTCAGCTTGTGATGATAAAAATCTTAAAACAGAATTGTCGAAATCTAAGGAAAGTAAAAAAAATTTATGTTTTTACTGTAAAAAATTCCAATCTCAACTAGCACGGCATCTAGAAATGGTTTATTCACAAGAAGAACTTGTTGAAAAGTTTATGAGTTTCGATAAAAAATCTTTAGACTGGAAAAATGCTATCGCAGTTATAAGGAAAAAAGGAAATTTTGATTTATTTGTTAATAAAGATTTAAACAAAGACAAATATTTTGTTCCAACAAGACGGCCTGCAGACAAAAGTAAATGCTTAGCTGAAAATTATGCTGTTTGTCCAGATTGTAATGGCTTATATACTAAAAATAATTTACGGCATCACAGCAAAAGCTGTGTTATGCAAAAAAATGGAAGTAAAGGTGTTATGTCAAAATCTCGTGTTGCTGTTGGTCGTGTCCACCCTCGAGCGTCAGAAGTTTTACGTCAGCAAGTAATACCACGAATGAACGAAGATAATGTAGTACGTAGCATAAGATTTGATCTAGCTATGATATTATATGGTAATCAGTTATGTTTGAGACATCGTAAGCAGTACAGACATAAATTAATTAGATCGAATTTGTGGTTATGCGGTCGTTTCTTAATATTTTTACAAGAAAAAGATCCGGAAATAACCGAATTTGCTTCTATTTACGATCCTGAACGTTATCATTTTATCATTGACTGTATTGATGAGTTTGCTGGAATAAATAAACGATCTGGTCACTATGAGAAAGCTGGAAACGCAACAGAAATAACTAAACACATCAAAGCTGTCGGTGAGGTACTTAAGGGTGAATATATTATCACAAAAAATGATGAGAAAAAATCTAATGTTGATAATTTTTTTATGTTATGTAAAACCGGATTTAGTAATGTAATCATTAAAACAGCCATGGAAACGCACGTCGCTCGTCAACGAGAAAAAGCGGTCGAATTATCATCTTCAACCGATATACTTCTATTATCTCAATACTTGGATAAATTGATTGACAGATATTACAAAGAATTGGAAGAAAAATTTTCTTACAGTTCATGGCGACGTTTGGCTGAAGCAACATTATCTAGAATGCAAGTTTTTAATCGTCGACGAGCTGGAGAATCGGAACGGTTAGAAATAACGGATATGAAAAGTGTTAGATCTTTGAAAAAAGATGATGAAGATTACCAAGATCTTACGGAGGAAGAACGAAAGTTCGCTGATGAATATGTTCGAGTAGTCATTCGTGGAAAAATTAATCAAAATGTTCCTGTGCTATTGACAAAAAAATGGTTTAAATGTATAAAACTGATTGTTAAGTACCGTACCGAAGCTGAAGTCTGCCCTGAAAATCCTTACGTTTTTGGCATTCGTGGACTGTCTGATGAGTCTTGTTTATCAACTACAAAATTGCTATGTTTTTTTTCAAAAAATTGTGGTGCTGATAAGCCTGAGTTATTGCGAGGTACTTCTTTGCGAAAACATGCTGCCACAAAATGCGCTCAATTCGGATTAGATGACGCGAATACTGCACACTTTGCGAAATTTATGGGACATGACAATAAAATACACAAAAATATTTATCAACAACCGGTCGCGAGAAAAGATATTCTGAGTATATCAAAAGTCTTAGAAAAAGCTCAAAAACCGAGTGCTACTATTACCAGTGGTTCTCTAAACATTGATAATGAATTAGCTCTACGAGATTCATCATTGGATAGGAGTAACGATATTAGTCAAGAAACTTTTGAATCTACGATTACTTCTAATTCAGCAAATGATATGATATTAAATACGCTATCCGACGCTACTGAAGTTGATTTGTCAAGTCAAAGTTTATCGTTTAACCAGGATAATCAGGACACTTTTTGTAAAAGCAAAAGGCGAGTCATTCAACCAATTACTAGGAAGACCTGGACTAAAGATGAAATAAAAAGTGTCAATTGTCATTTTAAACATTATTTGAAAACTCAAACATTGCCGCCTCTTCCGCTGATTCGCAGCATTCAGAGTGAGTTTGGAGTGCTTAAAAATTGCACGCCGAAAGTAATTAAAGCTCACATATTTAATGAAAACCAAAAGGCAAAATCGGCAACTAACTTCAATGATGAAAAATCAGATAAAACACGTTCTAATGAAAACCAAATAAAAAAACATCTGAAATATATTTTTCAAGATTGTATTGAAAAAAAAAAAAATACCAGCACTAGATGCTTGTGCAACAGCGAAAAGAACTGATAAATTACTTTGTAAACTATCAGACACCAATATTCAACGACGTGTAAAAAATTTATTCAAAAAATAGTGATAAGTATCATCCATTCCTTAACTTACAAAATTAATTTACTCATCGAGTTGAATTAACAAATAATCCAATTATCAATACTTTAAGATATCATTATCTTATAATAGCAACTATTATTCATGATTTTTTTTATTACTAAAAATGTTATTCAGTTACATAATTACAAAATTTTATTTTAGATTACTTAGTTGTAAAATTTTTTTAATTATAATCAGTCAATTGATGTACTTGATTGCTTTAGTAAGTTTTATTAATGAAAAATAAGAAAGTTAATATATTTTATATTAAAAGAAAATAAAGAGTTTAGTCTGAATTGGAATGAACCTAGATAGTACCATAAAATTTTCGTTTTTGTTATATAAAATAGCAGTAGTTTAGTAACGTTATCTATGAAGTTTAATTTTTATTAACCATTCAGAAAAATGAAAGAATTTGATTTCCAAAAATCAAAAATAACGTTTTGATTTTATATTTCGATGTTATTTAATTAAATAAAATAATTTACATTTAAAAAAAATTATAATGCGAATAGTTATGGCAATAATGATAGTGATGCAAGCTTTTTAGAACTAAGAGCTTTTCAGTTATAAGTTTTCTAATTCTATAATAGATACAATAATTATTCATTTTCTATTATAAACTGTTTTTTTTTAATTTTATTGTATTTTATTTTATTTCAACAACGATTTCTGTTCGTCTTTGTCTCCATGACAATGTTAAGTATCATTAGTATTCTTCACCTACATGGAATAATACTGGAGCTATTCACAAGATTTCGTTATTTTTTTTTTTTTTTTAATTGATCAAGATCCTCCGAACTATATTATTTATTAGATGTATCCAAAAATGATTGAAAAATATTGATTCAGATGTAATTAGATAGAAAAATCTTTCATAATCAGAATTGCACTGATCACTTGATTTTTAAATTAAATTTTTTGTTCCAAGATTTCTCATAATTTCTACGGTTTAATTATTAATTATATCTTAGGAAATATCTTTTGCGTTAGGCAATAAATATTTTACAAATAAAAATTGAATTTATTATTATCTGTGTTTTTTTAATGATGTTAAAGTATATTTGGTTTGTGTGAATAAAGTTTAATTAAAATTAGAATAAAAAAATAAAAATTCTGAGTTCATAGATATCTTATTTAATTACAGCATTCTTAGTTATTCGATATACATAGATTATATGATCCATGTCGTTAAAAATTTAAGTATCATGAGAGTTTTAATAAAGATATAGATTTCAGGATTCTCTTATGTATGTAACAAACTAAATAATTATTTTCTACATTTAATATTTTCCCTGTAATATCATAATTTTAACCACTCATTTCAATTTTCATAAATTATCTTGATTCTAATCATTATTATTACTTTAAACGATACTTCGAGGGCAGTCCTTAAAGTATCATTATTTAAGTGAACGATACTTTGAGGACAGTTTTTAATTTTGATTCAGGCAATGAATATTATTTTGAACTAATCTTTTAGATTTTTTGAACCATTGATGTTAAGAAATAAAAAAATAAAAACCGCGCACGTATTCTTCGATTGATTTGGGAATATTTCGAGTGATAGTCACAAGCAATACTCACTTGTGCAGAGATCTAGATTTAACTGTTAACGGGTGAATAATGCATTTAGATTAAAAAATCATAGATTTATTAGATTCATGAACTATTGCACAGTTGGAAAAGAATTAAAAAAAAAACAGTATGAATCGTTGGAATCTTAAAGAAATTTTATTGACTTAACATTGTAACACAACTAATAACATAATGAATATCGGTAATATACTGTGCTCAATAATTTAAACATATTTTTTTTTTGTCAATTACTATAAAGCAATAACTATTTTTCTGTATAAGAATATAAAGATTGAAAAACATCCTTCATTTTTTAAAATTATTATTTAAATGTATCAAGTATTTATTATATATTTATATATATTTATTGAGTTAATAATAATAGTATCTAATTAAATCGATATTTCATAAAAGTAGAATTTTTTATGATGGGTGAGGAGAAACACTCTTGTCCTTAATGATGGGTTTAATTTGATTCCCAAAAATTTCTCGGAATTTTCTGAAAACGCAATCGCGATATTTTAAATTTCTGATAAAATGTTCATTGAATTTTTTTGTAGTTCATGCAAGTATATCAAAGGATAATTCATCAGACATACATAAAAAAATTGAGTTTATTTTTCATCAACCACAAAAATTTCCAAATGGAACTTTACAAATCTATGTATTATTTCAAAGCAATGTTTCCAATCTTAAATCAAAATTTTAAAAATGAAAAATTTTAAAGAATCTTACGGAAGATAATGAAGAGAAACGACATTTCATCAAACAGTATCAAGTCTACTCAATTTTATGAACTCATAGAACTCACATTAAATAAAATTCAATCTAATTTTAAAAAATTTTGTGAGATGCTTTCTTAGCACTATATTAAAGTCAACTTATAAAAACTATCCAGAACAGACTTATAGTTTTTTGGAAAAAAATTATTCAATATTTATTTTATTTCATAATTTAATTCTGAAGTTTACTTTAAATATAGTCAGAACAAGAAATTATCGTTCGTCATTAAATGTAGTAAGGTAAAAGCCCCAATAGATGATCATGTACCAGTATATGATCACTCCATATATTTGTATACCTATATTTGTGAATATAGATATACAAATACATGAAGTGATCATGTACTGGTACGTGATCATCTATTGGGGCTTTTACCTTACTGGTGAGTTTTTAACAATCTTACAATAACAGCAAAGTTTTTTTTATCGAGAACAAATGTGTTAATGCAGTATCTTATTAACTATTTTCAGCAATGAGTTCTTTTAATAAGTATGAAATAAGTTAAAGAAAAATCTTATTTTATGGATTGTTTTAGACATACATCGGCGCAATGTTGTATTAAATATATTATAATCAGTTATATATCATCTTGTAACATTTCAATTTTCAAAATTTTCATATTCGATATAGTTATATTTACATATGAGATGAATGTGAAGCTACAAATTTGTCTGCATAAGTATTTTCAAAGGTTTCAAGTATTACTTTCAATAAGATAGCAAAGAATAATAAATGAACTATAGATAGATTTAACAGTTTAATCGTACAACCAAGAAATTTTTTACTCTTTTCAAGAACTTGAATATTTATATTCTATTTGTTTCGAAAAAAAATTTGGTTTGTTATGAAAAACAGACTTAATCATCTATGATTCAATTCAACAACATAAAGCATTATTTTGAGCTCTTTCGGGTATACTCAGTAACATATTCTTTTTTGTTTTGTCTCATTCACGATGTGATTGTTTTATTTCAATATATAATAGAAGTATAGTTTTATAAGTACGTCAGATAACCACAAATATAAAAATTTCACACATTCAGAGAAAATTATAAGCCGTATATATAATTTTTACTTCAAGCATTTTAAGCTTTATCAATTATTACATAGCGACTTATCATAAATATCTAAATTTTTCTATGATTCTTTAATAATTTCAATGGGAACATTTAGTTTATTAAGGGATCTAGAAATATTTTTAAATGTTTAAATTTAAGAACCTACAACTTAAATCAGCTGAAATTCTCACATTCTTTGAATTAAAATTGATATCATAATATCTAAGAAAAATATGTGTGAAATTTTATATTTTCTGAATGTTATATGGTATTGATGGAAAATAAAGTAATTACTTAAACAGAGTTTCCAAAATAATCGCTTTACTTACAAGGGGAGGATACGACCTTGGGGAAACGGATTTGGATAATCTTTGACGCAGTGATAGTACACCATGTGGGTATACTACCTCTGAAATACTAAAGTGCAATACTCAAAAATGGCTGAGAAAAACGCACTCAAAGTTTACTCAGCACTATAATATATTAATAGGTAAATAATTGATACATTAAATTATTCTTTAATAAAATATTTTTTATTTTCAACTTCATTTCTATAAATTATCTACGGTGTATATCATGAGATATTTGTAATTCATGAATAATTCTTATAACTCTCATATTCATTATAAGTTTAACTGAAAAATATATACCTGCGCCAGACAATAAGAAAGGTCGAATATGGTATAAGGAATTTTAATAATTCTTGTCCTCGAGTTATTGTAAACTGTACATCGATTCGAGCTCTGTTGGCCCACCGGAAGAATAGTCATGTTGTTGTCCTTGAACCTATGTTAGTCCCACCACTTTTTCAGAAGCTTGACTATAGCAGTTAGTTTCTGATTTTCGACACGAACAGTCGTATTTGTGCAGTGAAATTTACTTTAAAAATTGTTTTATAATATATAAAATGTCATCAAGCGAAGCCAGTTCTTCTCATGGAGATGAAAACACTTCTGATACATCCGTACATAGTGATTTATCGAAGCAACGGCTAAAAGATGGAGTAGTGTATTATAAAGGTTTACTTCTTGAAAGTGATTTAATTGCAAAAACATCTTCTGACACTCTATCTGAAGATGCTATGTTGATTGGTAGAGAATTATATGATAATACGTTCGATATGTTAAATAAAAAGAAGTTCGTAAGCGATCAAGAATTGATTCATGCTCAAGAAGAATGCCCAGACGGAAATTTTGAAGCAGTAGAAGATAATTCAGTTGATGACTATGTTCCAGATAAAAAAAAAAAAAAAAAATGATGGATTATATTCCTCTGGAATATAAAATTAAAGTTTTAAACATAGCAAAAGCTCACCCTTCATGGAAACTCGAGACATTACAAAAAAATGGATGTAGTCATTTGAAGAGAATGGATCATTTGAAAGTATGGGAAAAAGATGTTGAACATGGTGGAACTAAATTTGATAAATATCATGTGATTGATTCTTGGACGTATGACCGCTTCGTCGAGGCAAGACAAAATTATCAACAAGTGACTACACGAAATTTGCAGCAATGGGCTTTAGCTGCAGCCAGCCAGTTTCCTAATCTTCAATTTACAGCGTCCGACCCATGGGTAAAAAAATTTAAACAATGACACAACATTCGTCAACGCAAAATTACAAAATTTGTAACAGACAAAGAAGTTCACACCATGCCAGAAATTATCGCCTCTGCAGAAATGTTTCGCATTCAAACAAAACAATTGATATCTAACTTCGATAGTGACTTCGTTATTAGTACAGATCAAACAGGTAAATAAATTTTCTAACGGTAAACTAATTATTTTTTATTCCATTATTAAATTTAATCGAAGTTAATCATTAGATTTTTTAAAATTCATATTTTCAGGATGTCAATACCAATCAATGTTTAATAGGACACTGACGGAAAAAGGAAGCAAAACAGTGTTTGCGAAAGTACAAGACATGACCAAGGTGTCACACTCATATACTGCACAATATAGCATAACATTATCTGGAAAATTACTACCACATGTTTTTATTTGTTTGCAAGAGCATACAAGAGATTTTGGGCCAAGAATAAAGAAAAACGTAGAAGAATATTTAAAAAAATACAAAAATGTTATTGTCACATCATCAAAATCAGGAAAACTGACAACTACTCTCTATAAAAATTTTCTAGAGAAATGTTTAATGCCATATGTTCAAAAAAATAAATTTCTTTTAATTATTGACTCGTCGACAGGACAAGTGAAGCCAGAATTATATGATGAAATATTTCAGGATGATAAAAAAATGCCTACATGCACATTTAAAGTTATACCTCCAAAATGTACTCCGTTAGTTCAACTATGTGATGTCTATTTCTATAGACAAGTGAAAAATTTTATCAAACGATTGCAAAGTACCGCTGAACTTCTAGACAAGAATTATGAAATTCATTCCCGAGAGGATTGCATAAAAATTCATTCGACTATTCATCACCAATTGTCAGCGCCAATATTTCGAGACATGATGGAATATGCCTGGTTCGCCAGCGGGCTTTGTGACACAAGAAATTTTTTTACTAATGTCAATGATGGGTGTTTCTCATTAGACTGTTTAAAAATACCGTGTCATTGTAAAAAAGCAGCATTTATTTGTTGTTCTTGGTGTAGAAAAACTTTTTGTTTTGAATGTTTTTATCATAAGTATCACTCAGGATCATGTAATAATATCTCATAATACGTAATTATAAAATATTGCTTTAATTAATTAAAAAAATTTATAATTTTCCATTTAATTTTCGACTTATTATTTGTTTGTACCACCGCAGATAATTTATAGAAATGAAGTTTAAAATTGAAAAATTTTTTATCAAAGAATAATTTAATGTATCAATTATTTACCTATTAATATATTATAGTGCTGGGTAAACTTTGAGTGCGTTTTTCTCAGCCATTTTTGAGTATTGCACTTTAGTATTTCAGAGGTAGTATACCCACATAGTGTACTACCACTACGTCAAAGATTATCAAAATCGGTTTCCCCAAGGTCATATCCTCCCCTTGTTAGACAGTTTTTTTAAAGAAACTTTTTTCTTTGTTTTATTCTTACGGTATCTCCAATTTTCAATATACTGCCGAACATGAATTGCTTCTCTGTTCTTCAAAAAATTATACTTCTGAATAATTTTGCGACATTCTTTGATACTTGGAGTTTTGGGTAACAAATCAAGTTTTCTGAAATATTTAATAACAGCATTTTTTTCAGAATCAGACCATGGAATAAATTTCGATCTTACAAAAAAATGTTAAATTCCATACTTTATAAACCATCACCACCAGTTTCATGACTAGAAAAACATTTCTTAACGTGAAGACGAAAAGTCCGCTTGGAAAAATAAGCATGACATTTACTGCAAGGTACATAGTCATTAGCATTATTTTTAGAGCCATTTTAACGTCTCCTACTTGTTAATAGAATGCCTTTATTGAAATCACTGGTTGTATTATGTAGTAATGTACCCTTATTTCGAATAGCTGCAATTTTATCTGACCGCAGACAACTTTTAGTCGGAAGTTTTAAAAATTCTTGAACAGCACTTTCGTTATTGTGTACATTTTTTAGATGTCTAGGAAGTTTTGTTACGAGTTGCTTGCAGTATATACAAAAATATTGTTTTGATTTAATTTTAGGTTGTTGGCTTAAGTCATCTTGAGGTAAGAATTTGGAAGCTGGTACAGTTAAATTATCAACGTTGAAAGAAATGTCAGCTTCAAAAATTGATAATTTTTTAGTTTTTGAATTATCAGTACAACTAGTTTTATTGCTGTTCTCACAATTTTCTTTCAAACTATGTTAATTCGAACCAGAATCTGGACCATGAATATTTTGTGTGGTGATTAATGTTTTAGTTTGATAAGGTTTAGCTTCATGGTCATCTGAAGACCGTAAATTTATTTTTTTGGAGTAAGTTGTACTTTCATTTCATTTTAAATAGTCGGTCAAATTTTTTTTATTAAATTTTCGTTTTTTAGTACGGATGTTTTTTGTATAGCTGAGGCAAGCAGATACATTTGAACTTACATCAGCCTCATAAACAGTGTCGTCTACAATTGGATTAGCATCAAGGAACTCTTCGTCAGAATTTTTTGGAAATTCACCGTCACGTGAATTAGATAATATTGGATGGCTTGGAGTTGACACATTAGTAGAACAACTGTCCCATATTTTTAGGAGCTCTGAAGGAATGCTAGGTGCAGATGAACTGTCAGAATTTGTTTTTTCGGTTATTGAACATGTTAATTTACAAACATCTGAAAACCGTACTGGCGTTCGACAATTTTGTAAATTTATTGGTGTGGATGTATGAAAAGTACGTTTTTGAAACGATAGATCTGTAGAATCATCAGATGTTTCATTAATATAATGTTCTTCATCAACGACTTTTGTTTTCCATTCTTCTAAGGTAATTTTTTTGTCTGAAAAAATCAAATAGTTAGCAACAAAAAAAAATACAAAAATATATGATTGTCGAATTATTTCGATCATAATAAGTATAAAAAAATCACTTGCAATAGAAGTCTTGAAAAATTTTAGGTTAAGTAGAAAGTTATTTATTTTTAAATCTTTATTTATTATTTAACATGGATTCTACATAAGTTCAATTTTATACTCAGAATACATGCGATACATTATAATATTGATAAAAACTACAAACAATATTTTGTGAATTAATTACCTGAATTCTTGATTAGATTGACAATGCTTTTAGATCCAGAATTTGGTCCACATAAATATTTAGATTGTGAATTCTCCAATAATTTCAATTTCCAAGAAGCAACAATTGAGTATTTTGATTTACCTGTAAATTTTATCAAAGAGAACTGTTATGTCCTAGACATTTTTTTAATTTTCATTATTTTTTATATTTTCTTGTTTTATTTTTATCTCTCAGTTATTTCCGTTTAAATATTATTACAGTAAAATTTATTTTCCTTATGACTCAACGTGAGTATTTAGGTAGTTCAAAACGTGTTTGAAACTACGGTCGGCGCAATGCAAACAATGATTTTAGATAACAGTCGCCTGCATGAGCCACGTTGAATGGAATTATAAAGAATTTTTGAGTATCACATAAAATAATTTTAGAGAATATCAACTAGAAATATTAATAGTACAACGAATAATTTAAGAAATATTTAATACGACTGTTTAATTCAGAATAATTGAAAGTCTTTAAAAATATGAGAGTTAACAATAAACTCAACAAATATAGTTATTAAATACTGAAGGTAAAATAAAGTAATAAGGGAGATTTAAGATATATTATATAAGAATAAAAGGATTTAAGCTAAAAGATGAATTATTTTTTTTTTATAAAGTGAAGATGTTTGAAAAATCAACGTACTGAATAAATTTAGAAAATAATGTAACAAAATAGTTTCAAATAGAACATAAAATATTGTGCGCATAAGAATAAATGTGTTTGTGTGTGTATTGATGTGCCTATACATGGACAGATGTATATACCACTAACTTTAGGAATATACCTATACCCTTGTAAGAGATAACACACAAGATAGTCGATGCACAGCTAGTTTCCCGGAACATTTAGAGAGAGGGTGGAAGTCCCAAACTAGAGAGCTAATTGGATACATTGTCCCACTACTGTTTCAATTATCGGACCCACCTAAACTCTCAGCCCCGGAAAACTGTCGTCGTATCGCTCTCTCGTGTCTAGGACATCCTAGTGTTAACATCGTCCTAAGAATATTCAAATTAAATACAAAAAAAATAAAATCAATAATTACACCAATCTATAAATATTAAAATCGTAAATCAAGAATAAAGTGTTAATTAAAATCAGTTGTAGTGAAAATTATAAAATTAATTGAAGCGACAAACCAGGTATAATTTTAAAACATTACTTATTGTGTTAAACGGATTCAAAACTAAACATTGTATATAAACTGTAATTTTTAAGCGATAATTTGATTCTTAAACAATATATGTATTAAATTTAAACTACAAATCTAATCATTAAAACAAAACCTATCTTTCTCAATAAATTAAGTCTCAAGAGTTCCCGGTCTATAGGTCTTAATCGACTTGGGCCGAATACTAAATTATTTACAAAAAAAAGTCCAAATTCCGGACGTAACAGAACATTTTTCTGAAGTATGTAGTTAAACTAAGAAAAAAAAATTAGGAAAACGGTTGACCCTGAAGGCCATCCCTGCAACTTCCCGCTACTTTCGTAATTAAGCGCTCAACATCGCACATTACGTTTTTAAACTCAAAGAGCTCGAAAAACATAATTTTTGTGTAATTTTGAGCTTTCCGAGCTCAAAAGTCTGATAGAAGTTTAATAAAACACTATTTTTTGAATTTTCAAACCGCAATAACTTTTGAATGAATGAACCGATTTTCAGGCGGTTGGCGACATTCGACGCAGTTTTTCAAATTCTATGATACATTTTTAAACACAAATTGATTAAGAGCTGATTAGTTTTTGGAATTGATCGGTCGAGCCGTTTAAAAGTTATTCGGAAAAAACCACATTTGGAAAAAAATTTTTTCGCAGTTTTTCTAAGATTTCTCAAAATCTATCGGCCCAAATCAGTCCAACTTGTATTTAAAATCTAAGTTCAGTCGAAGCCTTTCGAATGGCACCAACCGCGATCAAACCGGTCAAGCCGTTCAAAAGTTATGAGAGGTTTACACACACACACACACACACACACACACACACACACACACACACACACACACACACACACACACACATCCGTACATACATACAGACACTTTCGCGGGAATCGTCAGGGAAGCTTCCTAAGACCTCAAAACGTCGAGATTTGACGAAAACTCGATTTTTGAAAAACGGGGGAAAAACAATAACATCCCGATTTTTGGAAATTTTCAATTTTTCTAGCAGGAAGTTAAAAGAAGTGTGTAAAGTTCAAGACATTATTAAAAATGATAACAAAATTTTGAGGCCTGTCCTCAGAAGTTTTAGCAATCTATGCTATAGTAATATGTATAAATTTCGAAGAATATCTTGAAAATAAGTGTAAATTTTCAGCACAGACCTGAAAATATATATATGGTCTCAAAGTGCACATAAGTCCTCAAACAATACATTCGCTCGAAATTGTATCAAAATTTTGAACTCATGTCCTTGAATTATAAGGAATGCTTTAAACATTGGAGACAGTCTTCGAAATTTTAACTTTGAAATTTATATATAAAAAAAAAAAAACCTCTCATCCCCGATTGCCAATTGTATTTTTAACGTAATTAAAGAAAAAAAATAGGGTGTCTCAAACTATACGTTACATATATATATATATATATATATATATATATATATATATATATATATATATATATACTAGCTGATACCCGCCCGCTTCGCTGGGCATACAATAAAATTTTATGTTGTAACCTAGATGAAAAATATAAACAAAATGATTAATTTCAAAAGATAATTAATATAAATTTTGAATTAGAGAAAAGTGATTGTTTATGATAACCGGTGTTAGCGAGTATTAAATATATGAGAAAAGTATTTTATTATTAATAATCAATCAATCAATGGGTCAGTTAGTCAGTAAATCTGTCATTAGACAGATTTCCGCATCACCATGACGTACTGTGTAATGAGATGCGTTCCCATTATAATGATGTTATCCTAAACATTTAGTCTAGACCGGATAGGTCAAATGGTAGAAGTAGCCGACATGTCACCGGAAGGTTCTGGGTTCGAATCCCTGTCCGAGCTATCTGAATTTTTCTCGCATATTCTGTAAACTCTTATTAAGAAGGGCCTTCCTATTTCGTTCTCGATCGCTTCCTCCTCGAATTATTCGGTTACGTGAATGTTGGAACGATTCACGTAATAATTATCCGTAACTCCTATTCTTTTCCGCTTCATAGTATTATTTAATTTTAAAAAATGTCAATAATTTTTTAATTTTAAAAAATGTTAATAATAAAATACTTTTCTCATATATTTAATACTCGCTAACACCGGTCATCACAAACAATCACTTTTCTCTAATTCAAAATTTATATTCATTATCTTTTGAAATTAACCATTTTGTTTATATTTTTCATCTAGGTTACACCATAAAAATTTATTGTATTCCTATCGAAGCGGGCGGGTATCAGCTAGTTATTAATAAATTCATAACAAATTAAGTGGTATTAAAAAATATATTTATTATTACTCATTTTATTAGAAATTATCTTAAATCGACCGTTTTTTATAATAATTTAACGATATCGTTGTAAAATTTTAGAGAAGACGCATCAGACACAATTTACCATTTTAATTTTAATCATTAAAATCAGTATAATCATTTAACAATATCAACTTGATAATATTTATGTTTAATTTATCTGTGTTATGATATAATCGAGTTCATCCTTCATGATTATTCCAATACATATAAGTTATTTCAGTTATTAATGATTTAGCTATTCTTTCTTAAAAAACGTATGATTATGAATTCCTACTGTCCCAACAGTCAATCGATAAAATTTAAAATCAATCATTTTGACAGTTATTATAGCAACGGTAACCATGATAACGGTAACCATGGTAACGGCAACCATGGTAACGGTAACCATGGCAACGGTAACCACGGCAACGGTAACCATAGCAACGGTAACCATGGCAACGATAACCATGACAATGGTAACCATGGCAACGGTTGATTAGCGTGGGTGGTTGTAGGGGGGTTGAGTTCGATAATTTACGGGTGCCACTGATGGTTTCTTAGATTAGAGGGTCAAAATGATATTTCGCTCCCAAAAAAAGAGAGGGATATAGGGGAGGGGAAAGATTATAGGGCACGGGAGGGGAGGAGAAGAATGAGAGGGAGGGGAGGGGAGGGCATATGTGATGGTAGACGAAAAATTCATTTTGGCTAGGAATTGCGTAAAATCCGTTCTTAGTGAGCGTCTACATCACGAATGGAGTAACTATGCTAAATTTCAAGTCAATCGGGCGAATAGTTTCAGAGATCTCGTGATGAGTGAGTGGTATTTCGCTTATATATATATAGATGAGTGGTATTTCGCTTATATATATATAGATTATCTTAAATCTACCTTTTTTTATAATAATTTAACGATATTGTTGTGAAATTTTAGAGAAGATACATCAAACACAATTTACCATTTTAATTTTAATCATTAAAATCAGTATAATCATTTAACAATATCAACATTAATATTTATGTTATATTTATCTGTTTTATGATATAATGGAGTTCATCCTTCATGATCATTCCAATACATATTAGCTATTTCAGTTATTAATGATTTAGCTATTCTTTCTTAAAAAAAGTATGATTATGAATTCCTACTGTCCCAACAATCAATCGATAAAAATCGATGTATTTGCCTAACATTGTATAGAATAATACTGTTGAATAATAATTGTATAGAATACTAGGAAATTATTTATATGGCAAAACAACGTTTGCCTGGTCAGCTATTATATATATATATATATATATATATATATATATATATATATATATATATATATATATATATATATATATATATATATATATATATATATATATAGATTAACTCAAATCGACCGTTTCTTTATAATAATTTAACGATATCGTCGTGAAATTTTAAAGAAGATACATCAGACACAATTTACCATTTTAATTTCAATCATTAAAATCAGTATAATCATTTAACAAAATCAACTTAATAATATTTATGTTATATTTAGCTGTGTTATGTTATAATCGAGTTAGTTCATCCTTCATGATCATTCCAATACATATGAGCTATTTCAGTTATTAATGATTTAGCTATTATTTCTGAAAAAGTGTATGATTATTAATTCCTACTGTCCCAACAATCAATCGATAAAAATCGATGTATTTGCCTAACATTGTATAGAATAATACTGTTGAATAATAATTATATAGAATATTAATATTTAGTAACTTTCTACTTTTATTCTAATCATTCCTCTGAATTTAATTTACAACCGAATTTGTTATTACAATTTACTTATTTTAACAGTTGTTATAACAACGGTAACCATGGCAACGGTAACCATAGCAACGGTAACCATGGCAACGGTAACCATGGCAACGGTAACCATGGCAACGGTAACCATGGCAACGGTAATCATGGCAACGGTAACCATGGCAACGGTATCCATGGCAACAGTTGATTAGCGTGGGTGGTTGCGGGGGGAGGTGAGTTCTATAATTTATGGGTGCCACTTGATAGGTTTCTTAGATTGGCGAATCAAAATGACATTTTCTAAAAAAAAAAAAGAGAGAGAGATATAGGGAAGGGGGAAGAAGGCACGGGAGGGGAGGGGAAGAATGAGAGGGAGGGGAGGGGGTAGCATACGTGATGGTAGACGAAAAATCCATTTTGGCTAGGAATTGCGTAAAATCCGTTCTTAGTGAGCGTCTACATCACGAATGGAGTAACTATGCTAAATTTCAAGTCAATCGGGCGAATAGTTTCGGAGATCTCGTGATGAGTGAGTGGTATTTCGCTTATATATATATAGATAGATTAATATTTAGTAACTTTCTACTTTTATTCTAATCATTCCTCTGAATTTAATTTACAACCGAATTTGTTATTACAATTTATTTATTTTAACAGTTGTTATAGCAACGGTAACCATGGCAACGGTAACCATAGCAACGGTAACCATGGCAACGGTAACCATAGCAACGGTAACCATGGCAACGGTAACCATGGCAACGGTAACCATGGCAACGGTAACCATGGCAACGGTAACCATGGCAACGGTAACCATGGCAACGGTAATCATGGCAACGGTAACCATGGCAACGGTATCCATGGCAACAGTTGATTAGCGTGGGTGGTTGCGGGGGGAGGTGAGTTCTATAATTTATGGGTGCCACTGATGGTTTCTTAGATTAGAGGGTCAAAATGATATTTCGCTCCCAAAAAAAGAGAGAGATATAGGGAAGGGGAAAGATTATAGGGCACGGGAGGGGAGGAGAAGAATGAGAGGGAGGGGAGGGGAGGGCATATGTGATGGTAGACGAAAAATTCATTTTGGCTAGGAATTGCGTAAAATCCGTTCTTAGTGAGCGTCTACATCACGAATGGAGTAACTATGCTAAATTTCAAGTCAATCGGGCGAATAGTTTCGGAGATCTCGTGATGAGTGAGTGGTATTTCGCTTATATATATATAGATATATATATATACATATAGACACAGTGACAACATCGCGAGGGTAGTCAGGGAAGCTTCCTATGACCTTAAAACGTCGAGATCTGATGAAAACTCGATTTTTTCAAAACAGGGTGAAAACAATAACTTCCTAATTTTTGAAAATCTTCGATTTTGTTAGTGGGAAGTTAAAAATGTCGCAGTGATTTTAAAAAAACACTTGTTTTCAAATCTTCTATTGACGATATCTTTTGAACTAATTAACCGATTTCTACGTTTTTGGCGGCAATCGACGCGGTTTTTTAAGCTCTATAAATTATGCTATGTCATCAAAAGTGATCCGAGAAGAAATGACGAAGTTATGTGAAAAAAACACTTTTTTCGGTTTTTTTCGGTTTTCTTTCGTTCACGCTGTCTCTCGAACGAATCAACCGATTTTGATCGGGTTGACGCCGATCGGCGTGGTTTTTCAAGCTTAAGGGCAGATTAGTTTTTGAAGTTGATCGATAGAGCCGTTTAAAAGATATTCCAAAAAAACTACTTTCAAAAATGATTTTTTTCTTATTTTTTTTAAGATTTTTCAAGATTTCTTAAAATCTATCGGTCCGAATCGGTTCAAATTCTCAGGAAATCTAAGTTTAGCGTAGCCCTTTCGAATGGCACCAACCGCGATGAAATCGGTTCAACCGTTCAAAAGTTATAAGCGAGTCACATAGTCACACACACACACACACACACACACACACACACACACACACACACACACACACACACACACACACACACACACACACACACATACATACATACAGACATAGTGATAACATCGCGGGGGTAGTCAGGGAAGCTTCCTGTGACCTTCAAACGTCGAGATCTGATGAAAACTCGATTTTTGCCAAACGGGGTAAAAACAATAACTTCCCGATTTTTGAAAATCTGAGATTTTTAGCGGGAAGTTAAAAGTTATTAAGTAAAACAAATTATCACAATATTAATGATAAGCAGCTATATATAATTAACTTACTTGTCATTGATAAATCGTTAGTTTGATTAAATATCCAAGGTTGGTTTATTAAGATAATAACGATATAAGCAAAAAGGATAACTTTTGTATGGTTATTATAAGAGATAATCAGTTTTTAAGCGCTTTAACAATAAGAATAATTTTCTTCTTTTAATTTTTACGCCATAAAAATTTAATAAAAAACAAGCTTATTAAGAAAGATGGTCGTTGAAAACAAATTTCTAGACCAATATTATAATTGAATGACAGAAACAAACCTACGGTGAAATCTAAAATAATTTTTATGTATTAAGCCCAAAACATTATACTGTCAAGAAGTTACCAGAAGGAGTAAATAAAAATTATCGACTGAACTAAATTGGTACACGGGAAATATAAAGAGCTCTCCGAGCTCAAAAAATAGCTTTTGCATGCTTTTTTTTTCGTGGATTTTAATAAAAAAGTTTTCCTCATCAGAAAAATTAATAAAAAAGTTAAAAAAATTTTTTTTCAAAATTTCAAAAAATGATAACTCCAGAACCGCTGCATATTAAGGGCTGAAACTTGTAGGGAATTTATTTCTTATTATAGAGAACACCTCCATAAATTTTAAACATAATCCGCGAGGATCGCCCCGTAAAAATGTTCTTATTTGTCGGAATGACCTATATACAAAATCTAAGTTTGGTCAAGCCCTTTCGAATAGCACCAACCGCGATCAAATCGGTCAAGCCGTTCAAAAGCTATAAGAGGTTTACATACATCCACACACACACACACACACACACACACACACACACACACACACACACACACACACACACACACACACACACACACTCGGGGCAGAAGAGATACTGCTACCGAGCGCGTCTCCCCGAGTGGATGGGAGAACGCTCGCTGTCCTTGGATGACACTTAATCTCTTAGTTGATGAGGTACAGCGGGTAGGAGCCAAGCAAAATAACCAAACAAAATACGCTCCCGTGGACAAAACTCCCCTTTAATGGGTTGGTCGCACTAACTGAACTAACAAGACGATCGTTCTCTGCTGTGACCCACTGGGAGTGACCGGAACCTGTATCATAGTTTCCGACGATGCAGGCCACGGCTGATGTGAGCTTGCTCTACCGACGTGTAAGTTGCAGCAGTGGATCAGGAGCCAGCCACTTCGGGCCTTGATCAGGAAGTACGCAGTGAGTGTTAGAGATCGGAATCTTCACCGCTCCGAGCGAGTCTAGTCCGTCCGTGTATTCCGGGACTGGCTAAGTGTCGGCTAGGCCTCAGGGAACTGGGGTAGGAGAACTATCTCCAATGGTGCACCCGTTCCAAGTTATGGCAACCCGCTCCACTCCGTACGATGCGCTGGTAAATTAAAAAGTATGAGTAATGCACAGGAAACAAACAAGAGTGAAAACGGGCCTCATGCCCTGCAAGACGCACTGCTTCTTAGTGCAAAGATGAAGAGGACAGATGCGCTGGCACATCTGGAGAAGCTAGTCAGTGGACTGCAGGACTGCAGGACTTCCTCCAAACCAAACAAAATGTCCACAAGGAGATCGAGTCGAAGTTGACGAACATCTGCAGTGCCCTGAGAAGGTTCAAAAAACTGGACCAAGAATGGCAGGAGATCCAACAACAACACGGTAATATCGTGATGAAGACGAGTGTGACAGCGGTTTCACCAGCAAAAGCCGACACGTTTGTCGAGGAGATGGAGACAGGTGGCGAGGGTGACGTCGAGTCAGTTGTCGAAGACGGAGAGGAAACTGGAGCTGATATCAGGCCCGGGAAAAGGAAAGAACGAAATTCCCCAGACTCAATGACCAGCCGTACTAAGAAGAAGAAGGAACTTAAACCAAGTCCCCCGAAAAACGCGGTAACACAGAACGGCGGAAAAAAGGAGGTAAATGAATGGCAAAAAGTCCAGTCAAGGAAGTCCAAGAGAGAGCAAGCAGTAGAAAAGCTCCAGAAGCAACCGCCGGAGTCCAGGTCAGTGCCTAATCGGGAAGAACCGCGCAAACGGATCAAGCCGGACGCACTGATCATCCGCCCCGCAGAGACGGCAAAGTATGCTGAAATTCTGGAGCGAATAAAGCAGGACGTCCCTGACGAACAGGTCCGTACTACAGTGGATAAGATCCAAAGAACTAGGACCGTGAGCTTGCTGATTACGCTTTCGAGGAAGAGCGCTGACCGAGGCCAAGCCTTACAGAAGACCATCGCGGACATCCTCCAAGAAGACGCGAAGTCAATCTGCAAAGGGCCACAGGAAGACGTCGAAATCCGAGATCTTGACGGTACCACAACCAAGAAGGATATTCAGGCTGCCTTGCAAACGGAAATCGGAGAAACCTGCGAGATACCACTAGGGACAATTAAGATTCATAAGGCCTACAGAGGTACTCAGACAGCTGTTGTGACACTACCAGCAGCTGCAGCGCGGAAGGTATTGACAGGAAGCGGTAAAGTCCGGATTGGCTGGGCCAACTGCCGAATCAGAGCTACGAGGAGACCAATCCAATGTTTCAAGTGCTGGCACTTTGGACATCTTGGATCCCAGTGAAAGGGCAATGTGGATTGGTCTAAGCTATGTATTAGGTGCGGACAAGAGGGACACAAGATTGCTGAATGCAAAAACCCAGCGAAATGTGAATTATGCGCGGATCAAAGTGCGGAGAACTCGGCTCATCATGCCGGCGCATCCAGGTGCCCAGTATTTAAAGAGGCACTCCAGAAGATAACAAACATACAGACATGAAGATATTGCAGCTAAACCTAAACCATTGCGAAGCTGCACATGATCTGCTTATGCAAACAGCAAGAGAACTAGAGTTAGACTTAGTAATGATAGCAGAGCCATACAGATACCTGAATACCCAGCCTTGGGAATCTGATAGCACCACCAAGGCTGTCATCTGGTCTTGTGGTAAGCATCCCTTCCAGAGTGTAGTTAACGATGATAATGCCGGCTTTGTAGCAGCAACAGTTAACGGCATCTGTTTCTACAGCTGTTATGCACCACCTAGCCTATCCATTGTTGAATTCACTGAATTCTTGGACAAACTGACCGAGGACGCCAAGCAGCATTATCCGGTCGCGATTGCCGGTGACTTCAACTCCTGGGCAGTAGACTGGGGCAGCAAGCAGACAAATGCGCGAGGAAAAGCACTCCTAGAAGCTTTCTCTACACTAGATGTAGTCCAGCTCAACAGTGGTGATACGCCAACCTATACTAAAGGAGAAGCAAGCTCTATCGTAGATCTCACTTTTGTCAGCAGCAGCCTCATCAGTGGGAAATACGACTGGAAGGTGATGGATATCTACACAGCCAGTAACCACAAGGCAATTCTCTGGGAAATATCACATGACCGGAATACAAGAAGACCAATCAAGACATTTAATACCATTGGATAGAAAGTGAAGCCTTTTGACACAAGCACATTGGTAATAGCCCTTAATAGTGAACTGATTACTACTGGATCCGCAGAAGAAATGACCAAGGACCTGATGAGAAGAGTTGTCCAGGCCTGTGACGCCAGTATGGTCCGGAAACACAGCATAAGCCAACGCCCGGCAGTGCACTGGTGGAACGACCACATCAGTGTTCTTCGGAAAGAGTGTCTAAAGAAAAGAAGAATATCCCAGCGTGGCAATCGACGACCTAACTCTGCGGAGCTGGTCGCAGAATACAAAAAATCCCGTCGATCATTGAACAAAGCCATCAAGGATAGTAAGAAACAATGCTGGAAAGAGCTCATCAACGAGGTGGATAAAGACGTGTAGGGTAGGCCTTATAAGGTGGTTATGACCCACCTAAAAAAACAACAAATGCCATCACCTACGTGTCCTCAACTTCTCCAGAAAATCGTCACTGCACTATTCCCACAGCAACGCAACTTCGATTACCAGTTGGCGCCAGGTGAACTGGATGACACTCTACCTGTCACTGAAGAAGAACTGTAGGAGGCCTGTAACCGTGTAGGGAATAATAAAGCGCTGGGATTGGACGGAATCCCTAATAAAGCCTTGAAAACCATCATAAAGGCAGCTCCAACATTATTCCTAGACGTTTATAATTCATGCCTTAAGGAGGGGACTTTTCCGCATAAGTGGAAACAGCAACGATTGGTACTGTTACCTAAAGGGAAGAAACCACCGGATGAACCGTCATCCTACCGCCCCCTTTGCATGCTAGATACAGCGGGTAAGATATTTGAACGCATAATTCACCAGAGAATTGAAGCAGTAGTCGACCCACTCCTGGCAGACAATCAGTATGGATTCCGGAAAGGACGATCAACCCTGGACGCAATCAAACTGGTTGTTGATACGGCCAAGGAAGCAATCGCAGGAACCAGATGGAAGGGTGGAGCGAAAGAACATTGCCTGGTGGCGACCCTAGACATCAGAAACGCATTCAACTCCGCCAATTGGGAATGCATCATGCAGGCCCTCCAAGAGAAGAATGTACCAAAATACCTTCTCAAGATCGTAACAAGCTACTTTAAAAATAGGGTCTTGAAGTATGACACGAAGAACGGTCCGAGGGAGTATGATATTACTGGAGGTGTACCACAAGGTTCAGTCCTAGGCCCGCTCCTGTGGAATATTATGTATGACGGTCTATTAAGACTAACTCTGCCAAGAAACGTCAAACTCGTAGCATATGCAGATGACGTAGCCGTATTGATTGTTGCCAAACACCTTGACGAGATAAACCATATGTTCGATCTCACTTTTGAGCGCGTTAACCGGTGGATGGACGCAGTGAACCTGCAACTGGCGCAACACAAGACTGATGCAGTGCTTATTACCAGCAGAAAAGTGGTAGAGACCATTAAGCTTAAAATCGGCGAACAAGAAATCACATTACAACCTTATATCCGATATTTGGGAGTGATGCTTGATGCCCGACTCAACTTCAAGCAGCAAGTGGAGCATGTCAGTGCCAAGGCGTCAGTAGTGCGGGCCAGTCTCGCACGACTGATGCCGAACGTCGGAGGCCCAAAGCAGAGCAGGAGGCTATTACTGTCATCAGTAGTCACATCGGTGCTCACTTACGGAATATCCATTTCGGCCGACGCATTAAAAACGCAAGAATCATTGAGAAAGGTTGGACCAGTATATCGACTGAGTGCCCTACGAGTAGCTAGCGCGTTTTGCACAATATCAGAGGGAGCAGTGTGTGTTATTTCCGGTACTCTGCCTCTCAGAGTCCTAGCTGAGGAAAGACGGAACCTATATCAACGAAAAGGGTCAACCACACTGAGCCCTGAAGGACTTAGAAGCGAAGAACGGCAACACAGCATCGCAAGATGGCAACAAGAGTGGAATGCTTCAGATAAGGGTCGGTGGACGTACCGTCTCATACCTCGGGTTGATGTGTGGTTCAACCGGAGTCACGGTGAGATCAACTATTATTTAACGCAGATGTTATCAGGACACAGATGATACCGGAAGTATCTCCACCGCTTTAAGCACGATGATACCTCAGAGTGCCCGTCCTGTCCAGGGGTCAATGAAGATGCGGAGCATGTCTTCTTTGTGTGTCCACGTTTCAACCAACAGCACAATGAGTTAGAGAAGATTCTGAAGAAGAGAACCCAACCAGAGTCAATAGTAGAGGCAATGTTGTCGTCAGAAGCTGCCTGGAACGCCACAAGCATTTTTGCTACAAAAGTGCTTACCGAGTTGCGATCCATTGAGAGGAAAAGAGCGCAAGACTGAATCTAGAAGGCAGAATTAACATCTTAGCTACCAGAAGGAAGAGCGGCAGCTTATTCCTCCCCCCGCGAAGAAATGCCTTACGGCGGTACCATGGGGTATCAGAGGATAGAAGAGAAAGGGGTTTAGGGTTTAGTGGGTAGGGGCGTCAGCGTCGAGTTTTAGTATGACGCTGCATCGAGTCGCCACATATCCAGGCCAACAGCTATGCCTAGAATCCGTAAAAAGGATTCCCCCCCTCCAAAAAAAAAAAAAAAAAAAAAACACACACACACTCGCACACACACACACACACACGCACACACACACACACATACACACATACATACATACATACATACATACATACAGACATACAGACACCATCGCGGGAATAGTCAGGGAAGCTTCCTAAGACCTCGAAACATCGAGATTCGATGAAAATTCGAATTTCGTAAAACAGGGTCAAAACAATAACTTCTCGATTTTTGAAAATCTTCGATTTTCCTAGCGGGAAATTAAAAATTCACTCTAAATTTGTAAAATCTCTCGTAGAATCGAAAACAGGCGCAATTAAAAATTTTGAAACTTCAGATATATTAAATAATTGTTAAGACCCAATAATTTTTGTAATACATGCATAATTCATAAAAAGAAACTTATTAACAATAGCGTAAGTTGTTAATGTCTTAGCAATTATGAAAATATATAGAGCTAACAATGCGAGGACGTTATGTTGACGTATGATTAGAGAATAGAGACACGTTGTCTCGCACCATATGTTGAACGTGTACTTGGCGCGAGACACTATCGAGTCTCCAGGTAAATTATTTATTTGATCTAAAAACCTATGCAAAAATTTTCAGAACGTAAGTTGCCTACAGTGAAAGGGGTTATCAGTGTTTTTTATATCAAAAATTTATTTTTAGAAAATTCGAATATAAAACTTAAATTAAACTTATATTAATGACAAAAAATAAAATTTGTGTGAAATTGATAAAGAAAAATTTTTCAATAATTTAATCAGAAACTTTAAAAATCAGTATGCATGAAAGTTTGATGATGAATATCTTATGAACGCTCGATTTAATCGCCAAAATATAAGATACAGTTTTTATAGAGCAGTTAATTTTTCACAAAAGTTTGCATTGCGCATTTCATATCAGTCATTTATTATCAAGTTATAAAATTCATAACCAAAAATGAAATTTGTCATAGAAATTATCAAACTTAAATTTTCTGTATCATTAAAATAGTGAGGTATACGAAAAAAATATAAGATATCTTTTTTATAGAGGAAAAAATTTTCTACAAAATTCTTCTGAATTATTTTTCTGTACAATTAATTAATGATGAGGTATGAATTTTTTTCTATTTTACTAAGGAAAAAATAAAAAATTACGATGCGAAGGATCGTCCTATTAAAATTAAGAGCTCATATTTAGTGGGAATTTTGTAAAGGTGTCTGGCAACCGATTTCTCCGTGTCAATTGTAAAAAAATATTATTTTCGTGTAATTTTGAGCTCTCCAAGCTCAAAAATCTGATGTGAGATTAATAAAACACTATTTTTTGAATTTTCAAATCGCAATGACTTTTGAATAAATGAACTAATTTTTACGCAAGTGGCAGCATTCAACGTAGTTTTTTAGGCTTCATTGAAAAAATTTAATTTTATGTTAATCGAACTAGGAATTTCAAAGTAATTCCGAAAAAACACTTTTTTCGGTTTTCTTTCGACAACGATAACTCCCGAACGAACTAACCGATTTCGACCGGGCTTGCGGCAATCGACGTGGTTTTTTTGATATTAAGAGCTTGTTATTTATTGGAATTGGTAGAGCTGTTTAAAAGTTATCAAAAGAAACAAAAATTTCTCAAAATCTACCGGTTCGAATCAGTACAATGTATATTTGAAATTTAATTCTGGTCAAGCCCTTTCGAAGGGCGCCAACCGCGATGAAATCAGTCAAGCCGTTTAAAAATTATGCGGGTCACACACACACACACACACACACACACACACACACACGATGACTCTTCGAAGTGCCCGTCTTGCCTAGGAGCTGCTGAAGACGCGGAGCACGTCTTCTTTGTATGTCCTCGTTTCGATCCACCGCGTGAAGAACTGGAGAGGATCTTGAACCAGAGAATGCAACCAGATTCACTAGTAGAAGCAATGTTGTCATCAGAAGCTGCCTGGAACGCTACCAACACGTTTGCAACAGAAGTCCTTAAAGACTTGCGTTCCACCGAAAGAAAAAGAGCAAATAGCAGAAGATAGAAGGAAGGTAGTTAACACCTTAGCCACCAGAAGGAAGGGCAGTAGCCAGATCCTGCCTTCACGAAGTAATGCCTGACGGCGGTTTCCATGAGGGATTAGAGGAAAGAAGGAAAAGGGGTTTAGGGTTTAGTGGGTAGGGGCGTTAGTGTCGAGTTAGTATGACGCTGCGTCGAGTCGCCACATATCCAGGCGAAACAGCTATGCCTAGAATACGTAAAAAGGATTCCCCCCCCCTAAAAAAAAAAAAAAAAAAAAAAAAAAAAAAACACACACACACACACATACATACATACATACATACATACATACGGACATCATCGTAGAAACATTCGGGGAAGCTTCCTCGGTCCCTAAAAGGTCAACATTCGTTGTAAACTCGATATATGCAAAACGGGGTGAAACCAATAATTTTCCGATTTTTTGAAAATTGTTGATTTTCTTAGCGGGGAGTTAAAAATAATTGATTTTTTTGATCGACGCTAATAACGAAACATTGACGACTGTCCTCGAAGTAGACATATATTATCGTTTTTACTTGTATACCTATTGGTTTTTACGAGACTGTAATTCATATTCTCCACTTTGTTTTTGTTATTACCACAGTAATTCGATTAACTGTTTGGAACTGGAAATGAGATTTCCACTTTGTGTCATATATTGTTCATCATATTCTTTTTCCCACTTATAATTACACTGTGCTGCGACTTTGACCGGCTTACGCGTTGTAATGAGTACCTGCATTTGCATAACGACCTTAAATAGTATGGAGAAACTTTTCTATAATGATAATTTACCTCAGAACTATATGTGGAAACCACGGAAAACCCAGCCGGTACAGAGGCTGGTAACGTTACGCACATATTCTTATATTTATAAATACTGAAAATATTAGTGCGTACTGGAATCGAACCCTGGTACCACAAAGCGCGAAATGCAGATACCGAGCCGATTAGGCTATTACCAGTGCTGACTGTCCTCGAAGTATCGTTCACGTAAATAATGATATAGTGATGACTGTCCTCAAAGTATCGTCTAATAAAATAATGAGAAGTGTCGAGAGTTCTGCTAGAACTTTAAAATGAGTGGTCAAAGTTATTGATATTTCATGAAAAAAAATTTCCAACAAACTTTATATGAAATTCGTAAAATACAATTTTTTATTAACGAAAATCTTTAATCTGAAAGATCGTAAAAAAATGATGTGCCATTGTCTTAAGTAAATTAAATTTTTTAGAAATTTCGATTGCATAAGAATATTTTTTCTTATAAATAATATGGTTTGTACATTTAACTGGACCCATCTACTGACATGTATTTTGATCCACTGAATCTGAATTTAAAGTCTGTTTGGCCCGATCACCCTCCAGATTTAGGTAAAATGCAAAAAACCTGAAAAAGGCAAAAAATTTCGAAAAACTGCAATCACAGCGATGAAAAAAATTTTTACAGGCTCTGACCAAGTATGATTTTCATGTATTTCAATTCAATAAATTTGAATCTGAACATTAATTAGTTTGTTCAGACGTCAAAATTTGAAAAAATTGCAACAAACCGGAAAAAATAATAAAAACATTACGAATTACATTATATTTTTCAAATCTTACAAACTCGTTAGAAATGTTTTTATAAACAGTTTTTTCTCTTGTACTGTTGGTTGATCACACAATCAGAAAGAAACTTGAATATTTTTGAGTAAGAATGCCAAATTAGTTATATTATATAGTTATCCATTTTATAGCGAACTATATATTGTGAAAACTGACGTATACTATTCCTACATTTCGATAAATCTACAGTTCATCTAAAAATTATCATAACGCTTAATATGTTAAATATACACTCATGTATATACATTAACCTTATGTCGTCAGATCTGCCATTTTAAATTTAAGACGTCGTTGAATCTACCATTTATATCCAGATATTGTCGTTAAACATGCCACACCATAATTAATATTTGTTATTAAATTTTTGAATGTCGTTGAAACTGCCAATAGTTACAATTAATGTCGCAGAAACAACCGTATAAAGATATATACATATTTATATGTATATCCATATACACAGTCGTCAAACCTGCCGTTTGAAGTAAACGGCAGTTTTGAGGTGTCGCCAAAACTACCGACGTATGCTTTTTGTTTTGATGACAGTCGTAAAACATGACAAATGTCGTCAAACATACCGTACGCGATCGAAAATGGTCGTCAAACCCGCCGCAATCCATACATATATTAGAGTGTTTCACAAAAAAAAAAAATTTTTTTTTTTAATGGTGTTGAAAAGTTGAAAGTACATTTAAAAACAAAAATTTTGTCGCCAATTAGAGCCCTTAATATTAATATTAAGGTTTGCCTCAATTTATTTGTAATTTTTCTATTTAAATAACACGAGAAAACTTTTTTTTTATTTTTGAATTTTAATTACTTCGAAATGGCTTGTTTACGCAAAATCCCAGGGAAAGATCTTATAGAAAATTTCACGCTCTACAAAAAACGTTTGATGGTCAAAGTTTCTCAGATCAACCGTTTCAAAGATATTTGCAATTAAAAATAACACCAATCAAAAATTTTAAATATTTTCCAATAAAATTGCAAAAAATAAATCATACTTTATATTGATATTGTTTTTTTTTGTAAAATCAATTGAATTCTGTTAACTTGAGATTTTATTTTTTTTTTTGCTTATTTACTCCATACGTAACTCACAAAAAGTACAAATACATAAATATAAAGGTTAAAATTATCAAACAATTGATTTTTGGGTCTCTTTTATAACAAATTTATTTTATTTTCTACCAAATACTAATAAATTCTATCAAACAATCAATTATTTATAAGAAAAAACAATATTTAACAACAATTCATAAAATTTTTTCTAACTTGAAAATATTACAGTTCTATAAAATTATTTTTTTTGCAATTAGGATATTGTTTTCTGTGTTCTGTTACTACTTGCAATAAATAGTAAAGCTGTTCTTCATTTTTCGTTAAGCATCGATTATACTGCTCTATCAATGCCACGCCGCGTTCTGCTACATCATTTACAACTTAAAGTTTCTCAAAATACTCCAAGTTTCTTTTGTAATTTAGATTCTGAGGCCACAAAGTTACATCCTCATCAATGAAATCATACGACAAATCAAACGATTTAAACAGATTTATCGATCTCATAGATACAAATTGACTAAGATCTTTATTTAATAATGACTCTTAATTTTTCTTATCGATTATAAGACGACTCGTTGTAGTTTCATTGGTTTCACAGTTTTTTAAAGCATGAACTATTCTTCTTTTTGTTTCAACTGAAACAGTTTCGTCAAAGAGAGATAAAACAGACAACTCGTTATTTAAATACCACAAGTGATCGGCTAATTTTTCTGAGCATGCCCGTGAAATAGTATTATTAAATTTTTTATATGAAATCAATGCTTTAATTAAAGTTAAATCATTAAAAGGTGCTGCTATAGCGCACGGCGCAGTATAACAAGCTTTTAAATAGAATATTATGATAAATAAACTAAGTTCTCGTAATCCAACTATTTCTGATTTAGTAAGATGAAATTCATTTCTAAATAAAAAAATTTTTAAACTATATATTGCTTTAGCCATCCACCTTGCATGATGGACGGCTCCAAGATGCTTAAATGTAATATTTGTGGTAGTAGCACTCAAAAATATCGATGATAATTGCAGGAGTTCACGGTAATCGTCACGACAATGATCCATCTACAAAAAAATTCAAAGTCAAAATAAAATTAATTACATTGCAACCTCAAAGTAAAGAACATTAATTATTATTAACTGATGTGAAGTAAAAGTTACAAAATATTTTACAAATGCAATTGTAATCGTTAATGATGATTAAGAGTGTAATAATCATGTGAAATTGATTTCCAATATTTTTATTTACAACGGGGTTAATTATTAAGTGTAAAATGGATGATTATACGGAACTTCATAAATTTTCATGTTTCACTTCAACATCAGTTGATAATTCTTTAGCGCTAGATTGAAAAATTTTACTTCTATTTGATTATTAACGAATTTCAAAATTTCATCTTTGATTGGTGTTATAACTTCCAAAATACTACAGCGTATTTGACGCTGTAGTATCAGAACACAATGCTTTGATGTTATCAGTATTAATATTCCATTGTTTTACTGTTGTAATAATAGCTGAAGCTTGATTTTGTCCAGTTCCAGATTCTAGTTTGGGGACTCCTAACAGCTGAAATTTACCTGATGAGGATAAAATAAAATAATAGGAAGCCGGTCAACTTGTTCTATACCTGTAATATCTGACAACAGTTTTCCATCAATTTTCTATGTAGCACATAATAATCAGTTCCTAAATTAGTTTTCAGATTTAACGTCACTTCTTTGCGAAATTTTTCCCGTGCTCGGTGAATAGTCAAATTACTGAAGTTTACGCTTGCACAATTAATATTTAGGCTAGATAATAAAGCAGCAAAAATGTAAGTCGCCGACCTACTACTCACATTAGCTCTATCCAAAGCCGCAGCAAGTTCTGGTGTCATTAGATCAATTTTAGGAACTTGTTGTTTTGGAATTTCATCTTCATAATCAGAGATTATACGAGAAGTATTACTTTCCAAAGATTTCTGGGATAACTTAGATGTTTGACTTAATATTTCATGATTAACAACATTATCAGTCTCAACTGTACAAGAATAGTCAACATTGTCATTACCGAACTCTCCGACATCAAATGTACCACTATAATTATTGTTATTATAATTGATATCAATGTTCTCTTCATTATTGTTATCACTATTACTGTAGTTATTATTTTCATCGCTTACATCAACATCCATATCTTCAACATCTTTCGGAATTGGTTGAGAATTATATGAAATAAAACCACGTCGACTGGAAGATTTTTGTCCCAAATAAAATAATCTTTTTTCTTTATCCAGTAAATTTAGCACATCAGCATGAGCTATATCAAATAGTTTATTTAATTCGTCCCGAAAAAGAGATTCATTTTTTTTTTTGAGATTTTGACTTTTTCCTCTTACAGTTTTTTTGTAAATTCCTCCATCGATTGTGATTTGAGGTTAGTTTTAAAAAAGCAGATCTTTTCTCTCTTGTCGGGATTTGTGCCGCACACCAAATTTCGAAAACTTTGTCGACAGTGGTTGATTTGCTTTCTTTCACTGAAAAATTTTTCGTTTTGAGATAATAAAATAAAAGTGACATAACCTCTTTCAATGAAGGTAATTTTTTTCCACCAAATTTACTTAAAACATCACCAATCAAGTACACTGTTTTCACCATTGTGATCATAAAATTTATAACTTATATATTTTAATTATAAGCAAATTAAATTAATAATAGAACGAATTTAAATAACAATCAGTATCAATAAAGAAAGACAATGACGAGAAGATAGAACAAAGCATTGAAAGCAGAGCAACAAAGAGAAATTGGTACTGAACGACCAAGCTTACCAACATAGAGCTTACTAACTACATTACTCAAATCAAACGAATATACTACTTTTATCGATGGAGCTGAATAAAGCTCATTTAATATTTTTTAAATGAAAAAAATTAATCGAATTTTATAGTTTATTGAATTGATTTAATATATTAATAATTTTTTTAACATTTTCATTAAAATACAATGATGAGTGTTTAGTTAGTTTGTTTAGTTAGTGTAATCAGGAACTTTACATTTTCATCTCACAAAAATTTATAAACTTTATGAAATATAAAAATAATTTGTTATAAAAGAGACCCAAAACTCATTTGTTTGATAATTTTAAACTTTATATTTATGTATTTGTACTTTTTGTGAGTTACGTATGGAGTAAATAAACAAAAAAAAAATTAAAATCTCAAATTAACAGAATTCAATTGATTTTACAAAAAAAAAACAATATCAATATAAAGTATGATTTTTTTTTGCAATTTTATTGGAAAATATTTGAAATTTTTGATTGGTGTTATTTTTGATTGCAAATATCTTTGAAACGGTTGATCTGAGGAACATTGATCCTTAAACGTTTTTTGTAGAACGTGAAATTTTCCATAAGACCTTTCTCTGGGATATTGCGTAAACACGCCATTTCGAAGTAATTAAAATTCAAAAATAAAAAAAAGTTTTCTCGTGTTATTTAAATATAAAAATTACAAATGAATTGAGGCAAACCTTAATATTAATATTAAGGGCTATAATAGGCGCCAAAATTTTTGTTTTTAAATGTACTTTCAACTTTTCAAAACCATTAAAAAAAAAAATTTTTTTTTTTTTTTTTTTTGAAACACCCTAATATATATATATATATATACGATATAACGCGGCTTGTCAGCACGATAACGTCCACAATTCTCAAGAGATCCTAATGAAACTTAACATACTCATTTTATGGACGATTACGAAGGTCGAGTTCAAATTTGAACTGAATCGGTCAATTAGTTTAGAAATTCCAGCATTTCAAAATTTTGAAAAATTGAAAATTTTATATTTTTAGTCCTTCTCCTATAAATAATTTTTGAACGCGCCGAGATGTTTGATTTCTGTAAAGTGCATCTTAAAGCTGAGAAAATAAGCTTTAATTCATATGTTTACATTTATATCTAGACCAAATAGTATCTATTCTGGAATTAAATTTCAATGAAATTTTTTAGTAGATTTCATAAAAATCTCACTATTGTAGCCGTTCTCATGCTGCAACATCTGAAAAATTTTGCTACATTCCAACCCAACTCGACGAGCTGAGTCAGAAAATACATATAGTTTAAAAGTTTATGTATGTATTTATATATATATATATATATATATATATATATATATATATATATATATATATATATATATATATATATATATACATATATATTATAACGGGTATTTTCGTCCTCGTGCGTTAGCGAGGACGAAGTCCGAAATAAATAATCAGGCCTACCTGCTTTACCTGTTGTTGGGCGCCAGGAGCTTTGTTCCGATCACGTCGATTTTTGGCTACTCCGGTCCGGGACTCTCTTCGTCGGGTGGCGGGCCTTAAAGGTACGACTTAATTATAGAGGAACGAGGAAAGTATTCGGGATTGCTCGCAATTAATTCGCAATTAATTAAAAAAATTAATAGAGAAAATTAAATTATAAATTTATTAACAATAAATGAAAACGATTGGTTAATATTGACGAATCAAGAAAGTAAACGCAAGGAAAATTAATAACAATAATCGTCGACGCTGTCGTCGATTCGCAGTTCGCAACGCGAACAAGAAGAAAGTTCAAAGTCGCCGCAATATTAACAATGAGTTAATCATAATAATCCACTTAATAATAACTCGCTAAATACCCAAGAAAATAATGAACCTTCGCTCAGCTAAATTAATAACCATCGAATCAAAAAAAAATCAATTTTCGCTCTAATTAATTAACGGCAATTAATTAACTAAATAACACAATAATCTTCGCTGAACTCACGTAAATACAATTAAGCAAAAAAATAAGACATAAATCGTTGCATCAATTCAGTTAATTTCAGTAAATTAACAAAAAAAAATTAATCTTCGCTAAATTCAGTTAATAACAATTTATAAACTCAAAGAAATAAATCGAATCGCCGGCTTTAATTAATGATGATTAATTAAAATTAATAACAACACAAAAAAAATAAATCTCCGCTTGCTTTAATTAATAACGATTAATTAAATAAGCAAACTCGATAAACGATGCGCCAAAATTGAATTAAGAATAGCCAAATTAAGTTTCAAGATTTAAATAATCTATTTGCCGAATTTAATTAAACTTTAAATAATAAAATTCAATTGTCGAATTCACTCAATAATTAAATTAAATACTTAAGTAAAAGAAAATAAAATAATCACTCAGTTCTCTGTCACTGAGTCTCACACAGTTCAAACTCTATTCTAAGTCTCAAACGCTCCGCTGAGAGTAGGCAACTTACGTCCGATTGCTTGTCTCGGACGCGGCAGCCGTTTCTCGGGTTCTCTCTCCGTAGCGAACCTCTTACTCAACGTCGGTAAATCACACGAACCCGAAGCTCGATCAATGGGGAATCGAACTCATCGATTACCCCGGGAGTACAAAATCAACCAGCGTAATTCTTATAACGAACAATAATAATTATACAACTGTAAACACACACACAAAAAAATATGGCGGTACCTAAATACCTCGTGGGATTATCTCTGCTGACTGACTCAACTTAGCCTTGACGTTTTTACACTATGACTCGACTAGTGTCGAGTACAATTAGTATTAAATAAATTAATTATTTAATGAACCCAATCCAACTGTTTAATTAACAAACTCGAATCCCACGATCTACTTCAATTGAGACAAAGCCACTCACCCTGGTCACAGCGACGACCTGAAGTTATTCCTGGGTTGTTTCTGCCACCAAGTCGCTCTCGGCTTCCACGTCGGACTCTTGGATAATGGATTCCTCGGCAAGGATACTTGCTGATTATCCGAAACACGGACACGTCGACTAACAATCACACCCAAACACGCGTCGTACTTTAAGACGCTTTCGTCGAGTAACTAATTAGCAACAGCTAATTATCTTCACACTGCCTTTATTTTTCGGCAACCCAAAATCAGCACACTACGTCGTGGCTAATTAAAATATACGTAAATTTCAAACGCAAGAATTACTCAAGGATTTTTCCCAAAAATAACCAAAAAAATTAGAAAAATGGTTGACCCTGAAGGCCATCCCTGCAACTTCCCGCTGATTCCATACTTAGGCGCTTAAAATTGCACCAATGGCGTTTTTGAGCTCTTCGAGCTCAAAAATACAAATTATGGGTTATTTTGAGCTCTCCAAGCTCAAAGAGATATTTTTCCTATGCTTTTGAGCTCTTCGAGCTCAAAAATCTGATAGGGATTTGATGACACTATTTTTTGAATTTTTAAACCGCAATAACTTTTGAATGAATAAACCGATTTTCACGCGGTTGGCAACATTCGACGCAGTTTTTTAAGCCTCACAAAGAATCTTAAATTTTGAATTGATCAGAAATTTCGGAGAAATTTCGGAGTTATTGCGAAAAAACATTTTTTTCGTTTTTGTTTCGTTCACGATATCTCTCAAACGAATCAACCGATTTTGACCGGACTGGTGGTGATCGACGTGGTTTTTTGAGGTTAAGAGCTAATTAGTTTTTGGAATTAAACCATCAAGCCGTTAAAAAGTTATCCAAAAAAAACCACATTTGAAAAAAATTTTTTTTTCAGTTTTTTGAAGATTTCTCAAAATCTATTGATCTGAATCGGTTTAAATAGTTTTCAAAATCTTAGTTTGGTCAAGCCCTTTCGAATGGCACCAACTGCGATGAAATCGGTCAAGCCGTTCAAAAGTTATAAGCGGTTCACATACTTTCACACACACACACACACACACACACACACACACACACACACACACACACACACACACACACACACACACACACACACACACACACATACAGACACCGTGACAACCTCGCGGGGATAGTCAGGGAAGCTTCCTGTGACCTTCAAACGTCGAGATCTGATAAAAACTCGGTTTTTGCAAAACGGGGTGAAAACAATAACTTCCCGATTTTTGAAAATCTTCTATTTTCGTAGCGGAAAGTTAAAAAAACTAAGTATCGTAAAAAAACGTGTCCACACACGGCAAGTCGAAAACTTAGAAGCGAGAAACATCAGCACATGTCGCATTCTTTTTCTCTCTCCCTTCTCTGCTGGGTCCATCGTTAGCCGTGAACTCCAGAGATGGCACCGTAAGTCCAATTTTCCAATATCGATGTTTTGAATCATGTATTGGCTGGAGCATTGGCGTGCTCGACAGCTAGCTTTACCCTTCACGCATGCGTCGATTGCTCACTTCGAGTTCCGATCAGTCCGTCGTTTCGCTCGCTCTCGAGACAGCTATCCTCCCGTCGTTGATGATCTTGCAGGTTACCCACGTCGTTGATCCTCGTTGTTTCTCTTCGCGGGTTTGTGGCCGACGTCGTTAGTACCGCCACAGTTATTAAGTACCTTAATCTAACTTAAAGCTACTTACTTACTAAATTGAATTACGTATTATCGCATTAAATTTTGGTTTCGGGCGCAATCGAGCTTCGTTCGAGTTTCTACACGCGAGGGCGACTCGGTCTCGGCGGATCCAACCAATGGGCATAATATAAAATAAAAAAACTTAATTAAAATTTCCTTTAAAATTAAATTCAAAAATGTAAAATTAGAGAAACAACGCCTCAACAGGTGGCGCTAAAAGTGGCCTGTTACAATATATATATATATATATATATATACGATATAACGCGGCTTGTCAGCACGATAACGTCCACAATTCTCACGAGATCCTAATGAAACTTAACATACTCATTTTACGGACGATTACGAAGGTTGAGTTCAAATTTGAGCTGAATCGGTCAATTAGTTTAGAAATTACAGCATTTCAAAATTTTGAAAAATTGAAAATTTTATATTTTTAGTCCTTTTCCTAAAAAAATTGTTTCAGCTAAAGTTGTTCAAAATTTAATTTTCTAAAAAAAATGTCTCTTATGATTTTTTTATAAGATCAAATTTTTTTTCATCTATCTTTTTCTTATTCATTAAATTTTTTTTCTTCTTTAATTATATTTGATTTATTTTCTTTATATTTTAATAACTATATATTTGTTCATTCTATTTATCTTTTTCATTAATTTTTCATTATCATTTATATTTTTTTTTAATTTAGTTCTAACAAAATTAATTAATAAAGTATTTTTCCAAATAGAAATATATAACATTACCTTCACTATTCATCTTCATTTTCAGAATCCATTTCGATTCTTAAATTAGGTAACGAAGTAAAATGATCATCACTTGATGAAAAAGGTATAATATTTATTTCTGATATATTGTTAACTTCAAACCGTGATTCATGAACTATAGGATTATTTGAAAATGGATCTAAAACACATCTAAAAAATTCTTGCTATAGATTTTTTTATAATAATTAATTGATGTAAATGAATACGATTAATTTTATTTATCAATTCAGTATTCATGTAAATCGAATATCTCAAAATTTTTCCCTCAGATATTAAAAAAATAAAACGATACTCAAATTCTACCCACTGAATTCCAACTATTGTCGTAACAAATCTAGCAAAACTGTATCAAATAAATTAACGAATTAATATCACTTTCTAATAAGCTGTAGAAAACGTTAACACAACAAAATAAATTATTATTATTTTATTGCATCTCTGCAATTGATGAAAATTACGTTGAAATGGACAACTTACTCTATTTCTTCACCATCGCCAATCAGCCTAATTTCGCTACTCTCAGAAAAATTAATTTTAATCATTTTTCCAAATAAAAATAATTTTTCAATTAATTTTGAGTATATAAATATACTTTAATAATTATTTTGATGACAGATTCTTCAATAACAAAATAAAATTTATTTATCATGTGAAGTTAGGAATATTATTTCAACAAGAATATAGTTATTAAATTCAACATGATTAAAAAATTATTTAAAACTTTGAATTTACATTATTTGAATTATTTCTCAATAGTTAATGGTTCGCAGAAATATTCAATTGACGGTTAAAAAATAATAAAATGTTAGTATTAGTAATTTTTGTTAGCTTATACGTCAATATGTAATTACGATCTTGAAATTATTATAAAAATATTGAACATTTTTCGTTTATATATTCTAAGATTATTAAGAAGAATTAATATCCCTGATTGAAAAAACGAATTAAAAAGTATTGAAAATAACGAAATTTGAATTTTTTTCAATACTTCTAAACATTTTTAATACTTTTCAATCCCTCCTCTTATGGAGAATTAACATTGGCAATCGTTTTGAATACTTTTTTTTAATCAGGGATACATTCATCAATATATTATTGTTATTATAATTTAAACTAATTTGATTTAACCGATAGCGTCTACAATTCTTAAGATATCTTATTTAAACTAAGCAAGTATAAATCAAGATTAAAAAGTAAGTAAGACTACAACAAACATGCTAATGCAATCAGAACTCAATAGAGTTCGCTTAGTAGTCTGAATATCGAAAGATAAAGACGACTCATTTACAAAAAGTGAAAAATTTTTTTGAGTTGAATACCTTAGCATTTATCTTATTATACAATTCGTTTTTATTTATTTTTTATATTTCAATACGAAATCTACTTCCATTTTGGATGCCGAATGGCCTTTTTTTTATAGTTATAGCCTCATAAAAAGTTTTTTATGAGGCTTAAAAGACTGCGTCGAATGCTCTCAACTACGTGAAAATCAGTTCCTTTATTCTGAAGTTATTCCGTTTTGAAAACTAAAAAGAAAGTGTTTTATTAAACCTCTATCAGACTTTTGAGCTTGGAGAGCTAAAAATGATACGAAAATTATATTTTTGAGCTCTAAGAGCTCTAAGAGCTCAAAAACGTAGAAAGTGCAATTTTGAGCGCTTAAGTATAGAATTAGCGGGAAGTTTCAGGGATGGCCTTTAGGGTCAACCATTTTCCTAATTTCTTTCTTGGCTCAAGTAAACCTGTATTTTAGTGTACGGTTGGAGCAGCTATATACATTCATTTCATGAGAACCCTGATTAAAAAAAAGTATTGAGACAAAGTAAAAAGAATTGGTTTTCTAGTCAATCCAATTCTTTTCAATACTTTTTTCTTTGTCTCAATACTTTTTTATATTCAGGGAATGTAACAAAATTTATATTAAATAATTGTCGAGTGATCATGTCGCGTTTTTGATGCCACATGGGCATAACCGGCAGAAGATACCATTCAAAGGCCGTAAGGACGTACAAAATTTTTTTTCAGAAATCAGCGTATTTTTGATGGAACGTGCAAAAATGCAAAAAAAAAATTTTTTCTGAGAAAAGTTTTTTCTCACATTTCTAGACGTTGCAGGCGAAAATATGTTGTTTCTGAAAAAAATTTGATAGTTCTTATGGCTTTTGAATGGTATCTTTTGACGGTTATGCCCTTGTGGCATCTGGAACGCGATATGACAACTCCACAATTACTCAAATAATTATTTAATATAAATTTTGTTACATTCTCACGAAATGATTATACACTTGTTATGTCCAAGGGCATTTTTAGAGCGGTAGCGTAAACGGTGGAGGTTTGGACAAACAGTTTAAAGAGTACGCAACGGAGGTTTTAATTCCGTTGTTTTAATTATTTTTGTGGGACGTTTTCGATGTACGAATTTACCACGCTTTCGTTTGAGACTGGACACGGATTTTATTAAAGAGTAGATGTACTTACTACTTGCTGGTTTATTTCTTAGGATCGGATCCGTGATTCCGGGGCTGGTCGTAGTGCCTTTTCCTTGATTGGACCCTCTGTTGGTATTTGCAGCGAATGGATGTGGATGGATTTGGGCTGCTTATTCTAAGGGCTTCTTATTTTCATGAAATGAATTTATTTAAAACAGATTTCACTTCCTTTTAAGATTTATTTTAATTAACACCAAAACTTTTTTACTTCCGAACTTATAAAATTGAACTCCAAAACTTATAACGTTAACTTTACTACAATTTTTCCAGTCATTAGCTCGCAATTAAAATCATAAACAATTTCCACTATTAATAAAACAGAACCTTCAATAACTTCGGATTAAAACGACGCCTAAGCTTCTTCCAAAATTAACACGAGTTTAATACTCAACATTAAATAAATTTTTAAGAACAATATCTACGCATAAATTTATTTCAATTCAACTAGTAATTTATGTCTTAAATTTTGAATAAATTCTTAAGAATATTTCTTTATAAAATTCTAACTTATTTTCTGGGACTTAATCCACGCCGTTAAATATTTTTATGAATAATTCCAATAAAATAATAATTTTAATTCTCAATAGTTCAATATATAAAATGACCGCGTGGAATTTTTTGATTTATAAATAATTAATAAAACAATTTTTTTCAATGTAAAATAAAATCACAAATAATTATCCACGGGTAATTCGATCTCAATGGCGTCGAAACTCAGTAACCGATTCTCAATAAATAAAATATTTTTAAATAATTAAATAATTTCTAATAACAAATTATATTAATAAATGATAATTCAACTGTTAAAAATTGTAATGATAGTCCAATTATTACTTTTATATTTTCTGCGTAATAAAATTCACAAGGAATTTGTGTGCTCAAAATGGACGCCGTTGTTCGTAACTGTGTAGCAAATATGACCTCGGGTATGTGACCGACGCTTGACCGGTCGTGAGTCGCCGATTGGAATAATTCTCGATATTCAGAAATTAAATTAATGTTTTATTAATGAAGTAAATTTATTTAAACCAATCTTAAGATGTTAATAATTATGAACTGGCCAAATTAATAAATTAATTACTCACGACTTCCAAACCCAAGAGGTCTAGAACATTCTTCGGGTATAAGATCCCCAAAAAGAATGCTCACAATGCTAACGAATAAGAATTAATTACAATTAATTAATTATTTAATTATTATTAGGCAAAATATTATAAACAATTGAATTATCAAAAATTTGATTTATAATGAGAAGTAGTAAAATTGATGAGCCGGGTATACGACCCGCTTGGCTCATCAAAAATGTGAAAGTCTCAATACCTAGTTAAATTTGTACTGAGGAAACTCTTTGTTCAAAACTGGTTTCCTTCTTGGACTTTTTGGCTGCTGATGTTGTTGAACTGAGCACTGCACTACTTCTAACTCACCGCGGCTACTCAACTGACCAAGAAACCCAAAATTTCCCCCACTTTATGCTAATGGGTCCCGAAGACCGAGACGCGCCAGTGCTGCGTCGAATAATTATCATGCGTGATCGGTTTTACCGATACAGGGTAAATTACCCTGTTACACAACCTTTTTTTTTGTAAGAAATTTAATTCGTTCAAAAAAAAAGGCTATTTATGATTCTTTTGTATCTTCATTACTTTTTTTTTAACGAGTAAGGTGAAATTTTCTATTACGAGACAATGTCCCCATTTTTGATACACAACTGAAATATACGATAAATAAAAAAAAAAGACCAGGTAAATTTAAATATAAAAATTAAGATAAATACATATACCAATAAGTTCGTGAGGCAATTTATTAATTTTATTATTTATTTATTAGATATTGTTTAAAAAAATTCCTACTTGCTAGATTCATAATCTGTACTCAAATTAGCATGTAAAGAAAGTGAAACAATGACAACTATCTAATTTTTTATTCTGGTCAATAAACATCGTTTTTACCATTTTTATACGTATGTTATATATTAATTAAAAGCTAATGAATCGTAAATTTAGTCCGTACGAGCATTTTTATGATATTTATGACGAAAATATTTTATTTCTCAGTTTCTCATAATACCTACAATTATTCACTTGTATGTACGGTTTTATGAGACTTTATCAAGTGTATCTATTCGTAGTCCCAGTTTCATGAGACAGTGTATGTTTATCGCAATAATTATTAGTGTTAAATAATAATTCATAAAAAAATTGTGTGAACACATAATTTAAAACGTTATTGATGCACACAACTTTAAATTATAGTATTTAAGTACCCTGGCAGATTTGTGGTCACGATAAAATGATCGTGAAACGACGGTGAATGTACCGTGAAATCACAGTGTCGACAAATCATCGTCGAATGACCGTCACTTGACTATCGAACGGCCATCATTTGACAGTGAACGACGAGTATCATTGTGAAAGTTTTTCACTGTTACTTTATGATTTTTATTCTGTATAGTTATCATACTTCACTCTTGGAAAAACCAAATTTTTACTTGACTTCTCCGATTTTTTATCTGAGTAAAAATCGTAGATCATCGATCGATCGTCTGTCATTTAACAGTCATTTGAAAACATATAAATTGTCAAAAAACCGTAACTCGGTGGTAGATGCACAGTAGTCTGTAAGTGAAACGAGCGTATAATGTCGGTAAGTCAGGAACAAGTGTTGTATTTTTTTCAGTCTTAAATGAAAAACCATAATAATTTTTGTTTATGAAAAATATAATGATATTGTTTTTTTTTTAATCGTTAGATATTTTACTCAACAATTAATTATTTTATAAATTATAATTTATTTTCAACTTATCTTGAAATATTTTCTGCACGTCTAATATTTTCACCGTAATTCCAAAATTAGAATCCATTATTAAAGATTTGAGTTTTTTTATTTTTTTTAGAGACGAAAACTTTAATTTCAAAATTACGGAAAAATGGTTTGTTATCAAGAAAAATTATTATGAGATATTTTTTTTTTAAAATTTCTTTTTCAGATCTTTTTTTATACAGTTAATAATTTCACCGTGATTTCGAAATCAAGATTTTCGTAATCATCAAAAATTTGAATCATTTATTACGATTATTATTTTGAAGTCATGGAAAAAATGTAAATTTATTTAAGCTATTTTTATCTGTACAATGAAAAAAAATGACTTGGTTTTGTAACTTTATGAGGTGACTGATATTATAGTTTCAAACAGTGTCTCAGATAGCCGAACTGGTAAAGTCTCGGACGCGCAACTAGATGAGCCGGGTTCGAGCCCCGGTCTGTCCGAAATATTTTTTTTTATTTTATTGTCCGTGACAGTAGCATAAAATGATCGTATTTCGACAGTATATTGAGCGTATAGTGTCTGTCATAACGTCGTAGATTCACTTGCGTATGCAGCGTATACATTCGATAAATTTATAGTAGACATCGTTCACAACGGTATCCGATGCTGACTGACAAACCACTCGGTAAAAACGAACTTTATACGGTGAAACGACCGTGAAAAAACCGTCGATCGATCGTGCTTTCACCGTGTTGCCGAAACCGCCAGGGTAAGTATAACACATTCAGTGGAGTGAAATTATAAACCTAACCTATAAAATTATGACAGCATGCTAATGCTTCAAATTAAATTTTGACTTGTTTCATTTTAATGTAATTGTTTATTAATATAATATTTACAATATTTATAGAAATATTAATTTTTGTTATATTTCAGATTATAAAAAAACAAAAAATTATTGAAGAATTTTTTATAAACATGGCAAAAAAATCAACTCAATTGGGGATTCGAAAACAAACTAAGTCGGTGAAAAAAAATATGTTGACTTCTGACAATATTAATGTTAATTTAAAGAAAAAGAAATTTAAAAGATTAAATTAATATCAAGACAATGTTAAAAAAGCTTTAAAAGCTGTAAAGAAACAGGCATTTCTGTAAGAAAAGCTGCTGCTGCTTCCGGTATACCTGTAGCGACTCTAGCCAGAAAAAAAACCATCTCGATCCAGAGAAAACTAAAAGTAAAACCGGCTCTGGAACTGTTTTGTCAAACGATGAAGAAGATAGTATTGTTAAGTGGGTATTACATCGGGCAGAGATTGGAGCACCTGTTACGAAGAGTGAGCTGTTGGATAATGTTCAGAAGTATGTGAAAATCGAAAAAGGGACTCCGTTTACCGATGATCGTCCTAGTCGTCATTGGTGGGGAAGCTTTAGAAAACGACACCCGGAGCTCTCAATTAGAAAACCACAGCAGTTAAGTGCAACTAGAGCGGCTGTTACCCAACAATAACTCCAAGATTGGTTTAAAAACAACCAGGAATATCTTCAAAAAAAAAATCTATTAAATATTCCCTCGAACAGAATCTTTAATTGTGATGAGAGCAGTATTCAGTTGTGTCCTGATGCTGAAAGAGTGCTTGCTGCAAAAGGAACTCGTGCGGTCTTACTTAAATATTTTTTTAGTTTATTTACAATTAATTATTTCAAACTTTATATTCAAAATTATTAAGTATAAATTTAAATATTTTTTTATTTTATTTACAATTAATTTTTTCAAATTTTATATTTACAATTTTTTATTTTTGAAATCAATTTTCAAGCTAAGATGAATTTAATTTATTATAAATATGTTACTATTAATATTAATTACTTTTTTTTAGTTGAAAATATTAATTAACTTTTTTTTTGTAGAAAATTAGATTTTTTTTTTGTACTTCAATATGTCAGCAACAAAAAGTACTTTAAACTTTTGGAAGCTGATTATATTAGTGCTATAACTTAATTTTAAATTTAAATTTAAATTATGGTAGAAAAGATAATAGAGTTAAATTGATCTTCCCTGATTAAGAGATCTAATTTGAAATGATTTAAAATGATTTGAAATGATTTAAATGCATGGGATTTGAATACTATATAGATATACAATTAACATGAAGGTAATCATTTCAAATCATCTTTCTGAATCAGGATTAACCTTTCATGAAGAAAATTTTATTTTCGATAAAAAAAGACTTATAGGATTTTTTTGTATCTTCAATACTTTAGCTACGACAAGTACTTTAAACTTTTGGATACTGATCGAATTATTGCTATGACAGAATTTAAATTTCAAATTCAAATTTTAGCAGAAAAAACAATGAGGTTGAGTTAAATCGATAATGATCTTCTATGTAGAAAATTTAACTTTCTAAGAAAAAATTTTCAAAGGATTTTTTTGTATCTTCAATACTTTGGCCACGACAAGTATTTAAAACTTCTGGATAATGATCGGATCAGTGCTTTGACTGAACTGAAACTTTAATTACAAATTTTAGCGGAAAAAACATTGAGATGGAGTAAAATCGATAATGACCTATCATGTAGAAAATTTAATTTTCTAAAAAGTTGTTTCATAGGATTTTTTTGTATCTTCAATAGTTTAGCCACGACAAGTACCTTGAACTTTCAGATACTGATCGGATTAGTGCTATGACTAAATTTAAACTTTAAATTTAAATTTTGCGGGGAAAAAAATGAAATGGAGTTTAGTCGATGATAACCTTTTTTTTTGTAAGAAATTTAATTCTTTAAAAAAAAAGTCATTTATGATTTTTTTGTATCTTCATTATTCTTTTCTCACTGAGCACTTAAATCTTTAAGAAACTGAAAAGATCAGTAATAAATCTTAATTTCGTCTATAAATTTGAATTTTGGTCGAAAGAATAAGATATGTTTTGTCGAAAACTATCCAATGCGGATAGCTCCCGTAATTAATTTTAAAAATGTGATGAAATTAGGATTAGGAAGTTAAATAAAAATACTTGGATTTTTTGGGGAACAATTTAGATGATTTATTTGTCCCCAAAGGAGGAAAACCCAGCTAGGCTGAGAAAAAACCTCCTTGATGAAAATTATACAAGTAAGTTGTATGTGTGTAAGTGTGTATGTGTAACTTACGTTGCAATAACTTAATAGGGGTGAGCTCAGCCGCCGTAGAAAGAAATTTATCGATAATTTAAATTTGTATTGTCCCAAGGTGGGAGCTGGTAATATTTAATTAATTAGATGAACTGTCTCAGTGTGAGAGCTAATAATGTTCAATTAATTAAATGAATTGTCTCAGTGTGAGAGCTTATAATATTCAATTGATAACAAGATGTTGGTCAATTGAATTTATTGTTTTTCGTGTAGAAAATAGTCAAATGATTTTGAATTTAGAATTGAACTATTGATCAATTTGATTAAGTAAAATTGTAATTAAATGTTGGTAATGAATTCAATATCATTTAATATTAATATCGCGCGTCAATAATGGATTGACTAAAGCCGCGTGGCTGTTGCAATCCTTTGTTAATATGGCGCGCAATGGCCGCGTGGCGTCACTAATTAAATTTACCTTGATTTTATTTATTTTAATTCACTGAACTATTGAACTGATTTGAATGATTTGAGAATTTAATTGTTATTGAAATTGAAGTAATTATTAGTGTTTAATGAATAATTTAAGTATTTGAACAAATGTAAGGTGCAAGTAAGAAATATCGGGATCGAATGATACAGAGTAGTCGTACTAGTACAAGAGTCCAAGCACAACTGCTTATCGCCGACCACGTGAGCCGGCTTCTCTCCCGTTAACCAAGGCGCGCATGAGCGACGGCCATCGCGTGATACGATTATTTCCGAGTTGGAGCGATCAAGCCCGAAGGCGCAATTCCTCTTATAAATTTTTACTGGATCTCTTTTCTGGTGGTTAAACAAGATACTAGAGCTCAATTCAAGAGGACCTTATTTGTAGGAAATCCCATTTTCTCAATAAAAGGTTTGATGTAATTTTTTTGTATTTCAATATTTTAGTCACGATAAGTACTTCAAACATTTGGAAACTCATCGGATTGATGCTATAACTTAATTTTTACCTAAAATTCAAATTTTTGCAAAAAAGACAATGAAATGGTGTTAAATCGATCATAATCTTTTTTCTAGGAAATTTAACTTTCGGTAACAAAGTTATTCTATGATTTTTGTATCTTTAATACTTTAGCCACGACAAGTATACTTAACACTTTTGGATACTGCTGGGATCAGTACTATAACTCAATTTTAACTTTAAATTCAAATTTTCGCGCGAAAAACAACTAAATAAAGCGAAATCAACTAAGAGCTTTCTTGCTGAAAATTTCATTTTTTATAAAAGAGATTCTTTTACGAGTTTTTTTTTCTCAATACTTTAGCCCCGGCAAGTACTTAAAACTTTTGGAAACCGAAAGGATCACTCATATATCTTCTATTTGTGTTTCAATTCATGTTTTGGCGGAAAAAATATGAAAAATACATCAGACATGATCAGGTCTAGTCATATCTGATCAGATCTAAACATATATAACTATATCTGGATTGAAAAATACATCAGACATAAAAAGATTTTATTATATTTGGCCAGATATAACTATATTTGTTAACTATCAACAAATACTTATAAACTATTTCAACAAATATACTTTCCTCTCAAATAAATACTTATTAATTGTTAAAAAATATTTATTCAAATTTAATAAATTAAATAATTGTCTTCGAATAAATTAATTTGTTAATAATTAATAAATCTTTCTATGAGCGTATATTGATAATTAATAATTAACAAATTTGATAAAAAATTTTGTTCATTACGCATCGATCATGGATACGATTTGCATTACTTGTAGTTATTTCCAACTTCACTCTTCAAGTAAATCTTGTAGGTAAACAGGTAATAAATTAGTCTGTTAAGCGTCAGGTCCTATTTATTATACTTTCTCAAGTTTTACTTAGTAATTAGTAACAATGACATCGTTTCAGACTATAAAAATGATTTTTTGTATTTTATATAATTATAACATCTTTAGCGTAATTCAAATTCATTACCTAAGAATGTAACTCTTTGATCATTTGAAATCATTTACATGACTTATTCTGTTATTATATATAATCTGTCACTCAAATATTGTACAGTACTTATCGTGGCTCAAATACTGACGATACAAGAAATTCAAAAAAACATTGCTATACCGAGTCAAACTTACAACAAAAGAGACAATTGTTATCTTAACGGTATCTCTCTATTGATTCTACCAAAATTTATATTTAAAGTTAAAATTAAGTTATAGAACTGATCCGTTTAGCTTTCAATAGTTACATTTACTTGTTGAGGCTGAAGTGTTGAAGATACAAAAATTCTAAAGAAACTATTTTATAGAAAATCAAATCTTCGACAGAACCGGTTCTTTTCAATTTAACTTTATCTTTACATTTTTTTCTCCAAAATCTAAAGTTAATGTATCTAATTTTACTAATTTTCCAATTAAAAACCCTCGCACGTTTTAAAAATTTAAATTAAAATTCTTATCAATTTCTTAGTTTGAATTTTTACGCGGCTTTAAATTCATAATAATTACGGCACTATTAGAGCTTATAATTAATTTTTAAGTGCCGATTTTCATATTTGAGTTATAGCGTTATTTCTATAGTGATATGAACGACAATTGGGAAATCATTCACTTAAAAACGCTACCTGACGAATCAAATGCGAACTACTCTATGCAGGTCGAGTATAAACAGCTAATGTCACATAAAATGCCGAAGCTGCAGTTGAAATTTGTTGAAATTCTTTTTTAAAAAATTAAGTGGGTCATTCCACGTCAAATCGACCAATAGTTGGACTCGACCCCTTTCGATTTGGATAAATTTTGGTCAGAAGTTTTCTTTTATCCTATAACGAAGTTCTGCCAAAGGAAAAAAATTAAAAAAATTTTTTTCAAAAGTTATGCAAAATCCAAAATTTCACTATTTTCCATATTTTTTAAATTTATGTTTCAAAAATCTCGAAAACTATTGCAATTAAAAAAATCGCTTATGGTAAACTTCAAAGGAGATACTTGGGGCTATTAAAAAAAAAAAATTTCCAAAAAAAAATTTTGAAAAATCTCCAATTTGTGAAATTTTGAATTTTTGAAAATTGTCAAAATTGACCGTCGACAATAAATTTTTGGCTCAAATTCTTTTGTGTACTACCTTGTACAGATCTTAAAAGATCCTGAAATTTTTGGAATTGTGTTTTTTGTTTTTTCAAAAATATGAATTTTTGAAATTTGTTAAAAAAAAATTTTTTCTTAAATTTTTTTTTTTTTTATTCAGTTTGGCAAATCGCGTAATTTTGATATTTTGAACAGTTGAAATTTCATTTAGTGGCATAATGATGAGAAAACATTAATGACATTTTTGGGATCATTTTCAAAATAAAACTCGTAAAAAAAATGATACTGACACCTGTATTATCATTTGATGTTAAAGTAGAAGAAGTGGTGACATCTGTGGCGTGACGTTTGAATCTTTACGTGTAAGATAAAGTTAACCTTTCTGATTTTTATTTCGAAGACAGTCATCATTCTAAGTAAGTGTCTAGAAATAACTCTTTCTTCAAATTCTAAACTTATAACAATTATCTTATCAAGTGTTTAATTTGAGGACATTATCTAGTTAAAATTTTGAGTGCAGAAAAAATAAGAGATTAGTGATGGAAAATAAAAAGTGTTCGATTGGATTATTTAAGAATGAAATATGCTCTGAAGAAAAATTTATTAATTGCAAAGATTTTTCTGACGAAGATCAGATTACTCTGAATTCTAGAAGTGGTACAGATGTTAGTTTTATTTGCTCTCAACATGACAAACAGTATCGTATCAAATATACTTCAAATCAAAAAATCTTGTGCTGATCCCTTTAAACTTCATGACAGTATAGTTCGTAAATCTTTGAGACCAGTCAGTTTAAAATTGTTCGAACAGTGTAAGATTAGGTTACCTTCCATTATACCGGGAAGTAAACTATGCATTTCGTGTACTAAAAGAGTCTATAGTGAATTACCAGAACATCAAAATGAAGTTGAAATATTTGAAAAAACTGTGAATGTCGAAGAAAGTCAACTAGTTGAGAGTGTCTCTGAAGATTCCGTTTCCAAATCATCAAAACCATCCGAAACACCTGACCAAGTAGGAACTCCAATATTAATTCAAAGCCTGGTGGACGAAAAAATGTCCTCTAATTTATCTGAGAACTTGCAGTTGTCAAATGTGACAACTTCAACATCTGAAATGTGCAGCTCAACCGGTGAAACTTTTACACCTACTGAAATACATCTAGATCGCCTTAATTCTATTGCCAAAATTTTTAATTTATCTCCTGTAAAAAAAAAAGATTTAGATCGATCAAAAACATACGCTCAACGGAAATATCATGAGATGACATCGAAACTGCAATCATGCTTTGAACATCTTATGGAAAATGATTCTGACACAATTAAAAATAAACAATTGAACATTGACGATACTCCTGAATTAACCGGAAAAGAAATAATAAATCAGCTAAAAGAAAAATTTAATAACTGCAGCAAAGTGAGTGAAAAATTACAGATTTTATCTGTTTTGCCTTTAAGTTGGTCAACAGGAAAAAATTGTTGATGTTTTGAAGCATCTACATACATGGTGAAAAAAGTAAAACAAAAAGTCAGTGAAGATGGCATTCTATTCACTCCACAAAGAAACAAAGGTCATTCATTATTAAAAACTACTGAAGAGAAAATTCAACAATTTTATCGAAATCAAGATGTAAGTAGAGAGTTACCAGGTAAAAAGAATTTAAATCTGTTCATGAGAATGGTCAACGGGTTCCAAAACAAAAACGGCTGATTTTGGGTAATTTAAATGAAATTTATCAATTGTTCAAGCAGAAATACCCATTTGAAAAAGTCAGTTTTTCAAAATTTGCTAGTCTGAGACCCCCTGAATGTGTTCTAGCAGGTTCATCTGGCACTCACGTAGTTTGTGTCTGTCTCATTCACGAAAATTTTAAACTGTCATTTCATGGTGCAAAACTTGACAAATTAAAATGTAGCGATGAAAGTCAACCGTTTTCTTCATATCGAGATTGCTTGAAAATGGTTATTTGTCCTCGGCCTACGAGTGACTGCTATTTGGGAACCTGTAGTAACTGTCCTGGCTCGACAAAATTAAGAAGAACGATCGAAAATATTTTCAATGATAACTTTGTAGATGAAATAACGTATAAACAATGGACTCAAGTAGATCGATGTTCTTTGGAAACGATTGTGAAATCAACTGATGATTTCGTTGATAATTTGGTAGAATCTATTCCAAAATTCCTTCAGCATGATTTTATTGCTCGTCAACAGGCTGAATTTTTTCAAACTACGAAAAAGAATCTCGAAGTTGGACAAGTACTTGTTGTTGCTGACTTCTCAGAAAATTACTCATTTTTACTTCAAAACAGTGTCCAAGGAGCTTATTGGAATAATAGTCAAGCGACAATCCATCCATTTGCTTGCTATTATAGATCCATTGATGAAAATGTCGACAATATAGTACCTCTAAATTTGATAATCATTTCAGACAACTTGACGCATAATACAACAGCAGTTTATAGTTTCCAGGAAGTACTGACATCGTTTCTGAAAAATAAAATCCCAGACATTTCTAAAATAATTTATTTTTCGGATGGTGCAGCATCTCAATATAAAAATCGGTACAATTTGCTGAACTTGCTGCATCATGAGGAAGATTTTCAAATACCAGCGGAATGGCATTATTTTGCAACTTCACATGGAAAAGGTCCAAGTGATGATTTAGGCGGAACATTAAAACGGAAGGTTGACAGAGCCAACCTCCAATCTAAAGCTGACGACCAAATTCAAACACCTGATGAGCTATTCCAATGGGCAAAAGAAAATGTTCACGGAATCAATTGTGACTTTGTTTCAAATGAGCAGATTCAGCGTACTCAAAAAAAACTTAACCAGAGATTTAAAAATGCTCTGCCAGTACAAGGAATCCGAAATTGTCATGCCGCTATTCCGATTTCAAGTGATGTGATGAGAGTAAAAACCTCATCCTCATCTGAGGAAGGAAAGGATTTCCGGTTAAAAAATACAGATATCTACGAGTTCGTTGAAGAACCAGATATTAAAAGCAGGTAAAAATCTGAAATTTCTGTGTTAGTCCTTTATCTATTTTAAGTTTGGGTTTAAAGATTTAAGTCATATTAACATTTTTCAGGTTAAGAAAAAGAAAAGGAGCAACAACAGTAACTGAAGAATTGAAGAAAAAAAAATTTTCGTAACAGAATGTCAAGTAAACTTACACGTAAAAAGCCCTATTAAATAAATTAATAACCAATAATAAACAAATATCATTAATGTTTTTTTTCTCATCATTATGCCATTAAATGAAATTTCAACTGTTCAAAATATCAAAATTACGCGATTTGCCAAACTGATTAGAAAAAAAAAAAAAAATTAAGAAAAAATTTTTTTTTAACAAATTTCAAAAATTCATATTTTTGAAAAAACAAAAAACGCAGTTCCAAAAATTTCAGGATCTTTTAAGATTGGTACAAGGTAGTACACAAAAAAATTTGAGCCAAAAATTTATTGTCGACGGTCAATTTTGACAATTTTCAAAAATTCAAAATTTCACAAATTGGAGATTTTTCAAAATTTTTTTTTTTTAATAGCCCCAAGTGTCCCCTTTGAAGTTTACCATAAGCGATTTTTTTAATTGCAATAGTTTTCGAGATTTTTGAAACATAAATTTAAAAAATATGGAAAATAGTGAAATTTTGGATTTTGCATAACTTTTGAAAAAAATTTTTTTAATTTTTTTCCTTTGGCAGAACTTCGTTATAGGATAAAAGAAAACTTCTGACCAAAATTTATCCAAATCGAAAGGGGTCGAGTCCAACTATTGGTCGATTTGACGTGGAATGACCCAAGTAATTAATTATAGTCTATAATCTTAGTTATTATTAAAAATAACATCAATTTTAACATTTGATCAAAAAATTTTAATCATGTAGTTTCCTTCACGAGAAAATAAAAATAAAACATTCTGCTGCGTGTATGGGTGGAAAAGCAAGTCATGACAATTAAAATTAGACGTCATCTAAAAATTTTTAGAATTTCTTTTATTGAAGACAAAAAAAAATTAATTGAAAAATTTCACATGCAGAAAGTCTTAAAAATTATACGTGCAATTTTGTAAAAATATTTTTTTTTCTTCTAATTTAATTGATAAAAAAAATCAAACATTGTTGAACGTCGGTTAACTTTAATGTCATTAGCAAGTCTAGTGAGAACAATACAGTTTGATTTTACACTTTTCCTCCGACAAATTCTAGTTCTGTGGTGATAAAAAATGAATTTGGTGAAGATGAAGTTGTAGAGCGTTGACTAGCTTGGATGAAAGCAATAAAAATCTGAAATAAAGTTACATAGTCCAAAAGAGTGTGTTCATTACATTTCACTAAAAATGACTTTAAACCAATTAATATAAATATTTTTTTTGCTCGACGGGCAGAAAGCGTCAACTTTCGGCCCGCTGCGTTAAACGAAAGTGCCGCTTTCTGCCTTCGTCGAGCAAAAAAATAGTATACACTCCACGGGAAGTAAATAAGAAAGCCTCAGATCACATGTTTGTCAACCTCGGCTTCGCCTCGGCTGACAATTACATGTGATCTAAGACATTTCTTACTGTAAAGTTTCTTACTTCCCTAATCGTGTAATATAGTATTATTACTGGACTGAGTACTAACAAATTCATGATGCTAAAATTAAAAGATATCTGAAAATTTTTCAGATTTTTTTAACAGATTCTTACAGAAAAAAAAATAATTCACACATAAAAAAAAATTCACATATAGAAATTTTAAAAAACTAAAAGTAAAACTTTTCTAAAATATATTATTTGTCCTAATTTATTTCTTTGAAAAAATGAAAATTTGACAAGTTGTCTACTGATTTCAGTATCATGCAAATTTAAAAATTTCTTAAATTGAAATTTTCATTATTCATTAAATTTCTATTAAAAATTCGATTTAATACAACGTGTAAATACACAATTGAATATAAAAACACGGCAGCTTATTTAAAAATGCGTTTTACAGTAGTAACTGCTTCTGCCACAAGAAGAAGCTACGCCCCCTGCTGATTTCCCAATAGTTATCATAAAATTTTCATACAAAGTCTCCTTAAATATTTAAAAATTATGATAGATAATTATCGGGGTAAAAACGAATTTTCAATTAAATTTGAAGTACATACGTAATTGTTATGATATTATTATCTAAACTGTTGCTGCAATTTGGAAAAAAAAATGAAGTGTCTTATGATTGAAAATTATTACTTTTTTTTTCGCAACCGCAAAAAAATTTGGTCCTTTCAAAATTTTAAGAGCTATGAGAAAAAGTTTTGGATTAAATGTGTTTGCTTATATGTGCAGCATATTCACAGTGAATATGTATGAATCGTGAAAAAAATTTTTTATCTTTTTTTCACAATTTGATTTTTTAGTCCCCGAAAAATCGGTCGTCAAATTAACGATAATTCGGGGACTGTCCCTGAAGTATTTGAATGGTTTGAATATAGATTGAGGACCGTCCTCAAACCATGCGTTCTACTAATCGCATACTTCGAGGGCAAACCTTCGGCTACTTGCATACTTCATGGACTGTCCTCAAAGTATCAATTTTTGCTATTATTCCAAGAAAAAAAATATATAAACAAAAAATCGATAAATCCCATACGTTAAAAAAAACATGTGTCTCATACTATCGGTTTAATATATATATCAGAAAAGCATTATTAGGGGCGTTAGTACAGTCCATTGGATTCGTTTATTCAATTATTTATTAATTTAGAATAATTAAAATATACGCTAACTTGTATAAACAATACTACAATTAATTATCTAAATATAATTAATATACAAGGTAAAAGCACTGGGGAATGAGACCGAGAACGAATCCGGGGTCAGCAGGATGTATGCGATCTTTACTTGATCAATGCTCAACGAGAACTACTCGTCTCAGTACCCTAAGTACTTCTTCTCTCAAAAAATATTTCGACAGCCCTTATTGTCTGTCGATATCTTTAACTGTATACTTATTACTTCTATCCTGTGACCTCGGCTACGTTTGGTGACCATTGTCACTCCGGACTCAAGCCCATCGCCATAACCATAAAAATTATAATCGGCTTAAGTTATAACAGACAAACTAAAATATTGGGAATTTCCCTATCTCTAGGAAAACCCAGCTCAATATTATCTCCGACATATATATATATATATATATATACTTTTTTTTTCGATTTTTATTGATTATTTAGTGGATTTTCTCAAAAAATAGCAGATATCAGGACTTTGCCTATACGACAGTTTTGAGGACATTATAGTCTGTGGGGACATTTGACTAATTTAGTTGATTTCAGGTTATAGCAGTTTTTAGGACTCGATTATATATTGAGATTTTCATAAGAGAAAAAATTAATAATACTAATGTCCTGCCTTCACGATGCCGAAAAATCAGTAGTCTATTCTTCTCAATCGTATTTTTAATCGCACGAAAAGCACTTACTGATAATATTAGATCGGACCGAGATAATTTACATTTTTTTCTTTAATTTTGAAATGTAATTTTATAACTTAATATACCAAAATCCTCCTCAGTTATTTTATCATAATGTTGTGTCCCGAGGGAAATTTGTTAAATCTAGGTTAATATAATATTACGTATTATTACAAATAATCTTTTTTGTCAAAGTACTACATAAAATCAATACTTTATGACCTGGGAGAGGCCCCAAACTCTTCTATCTTCCGATGATAGTCTGTCGTTTCATTGCATTTTTCTCTAATTAATCTGCAAATATTTAAATCGTTGCACATGCAACTAAATGAGTTCTCTATTATAAGAATATCAAAAAAAAATTAAAAAAACAGTAGACCCTGAAGGCCATCCCTGTAATTTCCCGCTAATTCCATACCTAGGTGCTTTAAATTGCACTAATGATGTTTTTGAGCTCTCCAAGCTCAAAAATACAATTTATGTGTTATTTTGAGTTTTCCGAGCTTAAAAGGATAGCTTTTCTATGCTTTTAAGCTCTTCGAGCTTAAAAGTCTGATAGAAGTTTCATAGAACAGTATTTTTTTAATGTTCAAACCGTGATAACTTTTGAATAAATCAACTGATTTTTATGCAATTGGCGGCAATCGATGTAGTTTTTCATGTTCTTTAATAGCATTTACAACAAAAATTTTTTAGATAAAATATTTCGGAGTAATTCCGGTATCTCTTAATACGATATCTCTTGAACGAATCAACCGATTTTAACCGGATTGGCGGCGATCGACGTGGTTTTTTAAGGTTAAGAGCTAAATAGTTTTTGGAATTGATCGGTAGAGCCGTTTAAAAGTTATTCCAAAAAAACCACTTCTGAAAAAAAATTTTTTCCTATTTTTTTTTAGATTTCTCTGAATTTCGTAAATTCTATCGGTCCAAATCGGTTTAAATTTCTATGAAATCTAAGTTTAGTGAAGACCTTTCGAATAGCACCAACCGCGATGGAATCGGTTCAACCGTTCAAAAGTTATAAGAGGTTTACATACTTACACACACACACACACACACACATACACACACACACACACACACACACACACACACACACACACACACACCTCGGGGCAGAAGAGATACTGCTGCCGGGCGCGTCTCCCCGGGCGAATGGAAGAATGCTCGCTGTCTTTGGATGACACTTAATCTCTTAGTTGATGAGGTACAGCAGGTAGGAGCCAAGCAAAATAACCAAACAAAATAAGCTCCCGTAGACAAAACTCCCCTTTAATGGGTTGGTCGCACTAATTGACCTAACAAGACGATCGTTCTCTGCTGTGACCCACTGGGAGTGACCGGAACCTGTATCGTAGTTTCCGACGATGCAGGCCACGG
>NC_058164.1:12954726-12962429 GCF_020080835.1 Cotesia glomerata
GTGGGTATCAGCTAGTCAATGTATATTAGCGATATGGTAGTAATATTTAGAATCTTACTACCACAATCATACCCAATTATGGCCTCGGAACAGCCCCAACACATAGCCATGACAATAAGGAGTTGAATATTCATATCTGAAACATAAATAATTAATTAAGGTCTAAAGTCGGGATCTGGGTCCGCGACTTTAGTTCGTTTCTTTTTGGGAGTTGAAACTTCAATGGTTGTTTTCTTCAGACTATTCGGATGTACGACTTTATTCTTACTCCCTATTTTTATTCTTACGTTTCCATTAGGAAAAACCTCTAGAATTTTATATGGTCCATCATAATGGTCACCAAATTTATTGGGTTTGGGCCCTTTCAAAAGGAAAACGTTTTCTCCTGCTTTAAAAATTACAAGTTTAACATTTTTATCGTGTATTTCTTTAGACTTTTCTTTTGCTTTAATTGAATTCTCTCGCGCTAATTCGCGAATGTTTATTAATCTACTTACTAATTTGCTGATATAGACGTTATAGGTTGGTAAACAATCGAGTTCAGTACAAATGAAGCGCTTAATAAATACGTCAGCAACTGTTGTTGCTAACATATTATTCAATGGTGCTGCTATGCAAAATTTAGAAAGTTGATCTTGAATGGTTAAAATATACTCAGAACTCTGCTCAGTAACCGATAATGGACCAACTATATCCATAGCAATTTTTTCGAAAACGGTCCCGGGGGTATCGGTTATCAACATAGGTGGTTTTGTTTTGACGCGAACGAGTTTTTTGAGTTGACATTCTAGACACTGTTGGATGCGTATCTGAATATCTTGTCTCAAATTTTCCCAATAGTATTTTGTTTTAATCCGATTATACGTCTTCGAAACCCCTTTGTGCCCCCCAATTGCTGACTTGTGGGCTACATAAAATATTTGATCGCGTTCGTCGTATGGAACATATCGAATCGTTCCAAGACAAGTTATTACCTTTATTGGCTCCTTTTCATAGATATCATGAATTATCGACAACACTTCTTTCCAAAGTATATTTTCGATGAACTCCGAGAACGCTATTGAGAAATTTGTTATTCCTTTGTCCTTCAGTATTCCTTTAAGCTTTACTAGACATTTGGCGATGTTGCTTCTGACACGTATAATCGATTCTCCGCTTGTTCCGCGAATCACCAATCCAAAATGGTTCGTGTTTCCTTTCTTGGTCCAATATACTTGACCGGTGTCTATGAACCCAACATTAGGCAGTTTACCGATTGATTTCAACGATCGAGCACCCTCATCGCAAGGTTGCCCATCTCCATTTGAAAAGTACACCATATTATCATGTCGATACTGAAATAAATCCTTCGTTACTATAATGTTCGTTGCTTTGTTGCATTCTTCTCTTTTTAACTCTTTGGTAATTTCAATCGAACTGTCCAAGTCACTGGAACTCGATTCGTCATCAGAAGTTGCGTCGGATTCTACATTAACATCAAAATCTAATGAAGGCATTACCTCGCTTGGGTCAATCCGTTTTTCATCAGGTTTCTCTCGATGTTTAAGCGGTCTTCCCCTCTTCTTGGTTGGAGCGCCCACTGTCCCCTGCAGAGGAGTCTTCGGTGTTCCCCCTGTAGGTTCTTTTTCCTGCAGAGAAGTCTTCGGTGTTTCTCTTGCAGTTTCCTTGTAGTGATTTCTTAATGGTTGCAAATCATCTTCAAGTTCTTCCCTCGCCTTTTGTGCTCGGGTTGTGACATTTACCGGTTCCACGGGATTTCTGGACAACGCGTCCGCATTCAACTTAATCTTGCCTGGTTAATAGACAACCTTATATTCGTATTCAGCTCATTTTAATCTCCATTTCAAAACGCGAGAATTTCCGTCTGTGGTAGTGCGGAACCAAACTGAAGACTTGTGGTCCGTTACTATGACAAATGGACGACCATACACGTACGCTCTGAAATTTTTAACTACTTGAAGTATGGCATACGCCTCCTTTTCGTAAGTGTCGTATCTTAATTCTGCACCCGTTAATACCCTGGAGAAATACGCGATAGGACGATCCTTACCGATCTCTCCTTGCGATAGTACAGCCCCGATCGCGAGTCCAGAAGCGTCAGTTCTTATTATAAAAGGTTGTGAAAAGACTGGATACTGTAATACGGGTGCGGTACAAAGAGTTGATTTTAATTCCCCAAAAGCCGCTTGAGTTTTATCGTCCCATTTAAATTCCACGTCTTTCTCTAATAACTTTGTCAAGGGTTTAGCTATTCGCGAAAAATTTTTAATGAATCGACGATAATATCCGGTTAACCCTAGAAACTCCCGTATGTTCCGTTGTTTCTTCGGAATAGGAAATTTCTCGACGGCTTCTATTTTATCGGGATTTGGTCTTAATCCATCGCGGCTTATTATTTGACCCAAATAGCTCACCTCTGGTCGTAGAAAATTACATTTTTCCGATTGTAGTTGTAAATTCACTCGTCGCAATCTATCCATCAATTCATCCATTTTCTTTTCATAGTCATCTAAATCTTTGGCAAAAACAATGATATCGTCGAGGTACACAACTTGGTATCTATGGGGTTGATCTATCGATTATGGGTTTGTAACATTTAGTTTTTTTTCATGATCTCCGGTAGACACCGAGGTTGGAATTTTTTAAATTCAAATTCGTGACAAATAATTTGAAAACGGCCTTTTATGGAACTATTATTTTGTGTCCATGGGCTTGATCGATCGATTATGAAATCGGAACTTTTCTTCAGAGTCGATTTTATTATTACCATCAGTTTTTCTCCATAATCTCCGACAGACACCGAGGATTGAATTTTTTAAGTGAAATTTGTGATAAATAAGTTAAAAAACGCATTTATCGGGCTGCTCCTTGGTGTTCATGGGTTAGATCGATCGATTATGGGTTTATATATTTATTAAGAAGTCTATTTCATAATTAACATGAATTTATTTTTTATAATATTTGGTAGAGACCGAGGATTGAATGTTTTAAAGTCAAATATGTGTCAAATAAATCAACAAACGCCTTCTGATGGGACTTTTCCTTGGAGTCCATGGGGTTGATCGATCAATCATGGGTCTGAAAATCTTCTGTCGAGTATAATCTACAATAATTGAAAGTTTTCTTCCATAATGTCAGGTAGACACCAATGATTGAATTTTTTAAAGTGAAATTTGTGACAAATAAGCTAAAAAAAGATTTTTATGGAGCTGCAACTTGGTCGCTATGGGGTTAATCGATTAATTATCGGTCTTGAAATCTTCTGTAAAGTCTACTTCATCAAAATCACTAGTTTTTTTGTCAAAGTCTTCTGTAGACACCAAGAATTGAATTTTTTAAATTAAAATTCGTGCCAAATCATTCGATAAACGCCTATTATGGAACTGTTACTTTAGGTCCATGGGGTTGATCGATCGATTATGGGTTTAAAAACTTTCTTTAGAGTCGACTTTATTATTACCATCAGTTTTTTCTCATAATCTCCGGTAGACACTGTAACAGGGTAATTTACCCTGTGACGGTAAAACCACACGCGTGTGATAATTATTCGACGCAGCACTGGCGCGTCTCAGTTTTCGGGACCCATTAGCATTAAGTGGGGGAAATTTCGGGTTTCTTGGTCAGTTGAGTAGAGGCAACAAGTAGAAAGTAGTGCAGTGACCAATGCAGTAACATCGCTAGCCGAAACAGTCCAAAGAAGGAAGCCTGAGTTTCCAAAGCACAAAAATTACACAGGTATTGAGACTTTGATTCCTTTGATGAGCCATTGGGGTCGTATACCCGGCTCATCAATTTTACTACTTCTCATTATTAATTGAATCATTATTGAACAATATTGTCGCAAAAGCGTCAATTACATTGCAGCGCATTAACACTGAGATACCCGTGGAAATTCTTTGGTGATTAATTTTTGATACTGAGTGAAAATAATATGATTAATTATTTAATCCGGAATTTTCTACGTGGTTATTAAATAAATTTATTGAACTAATGTTCAGAAATTCGTTAAATAAATTTAATTCGTTATTTGTTGAAAATCCTTGTAAAGTGGTTATTAACGTGGATTAAGTCCAAGAGATTATAGTTAGAATTATATGATAAAATTTCTTGAGGAATTATTTAATTACTACGGTTGAGTATTAAAAGCGAAATTTGATTTAGAATAATTTTATGTGTAGGATTCAGTCCAAGTTTTAAGTGTAATTAAAGAATTGGGAGTTTTGAAAGTGTCATACAATTTTAATTGCAAGCTAATGACTGAAGATTTATAAATTGGAAGTTAATGTAATGTTTTCTTGAATTAAATCTTGTTAAATAATTTTATAAATAATAAAAGTGAAGTAGAGTCAGGGTGTGTGTGAAGACGCGTGGGTTATATGTGTGAAGATCGTGCGGGATATGTGTGTGTGAGTGTACGCGTTCTCTGCTTGTTGATGAATTGCTGAGTAGAGTAACTCGTACAGTCCTAGAAGCCGTTGTATAGACGCCAAATGGGGTAAAGCAGCAGTAAGTTAGAAACTGCGGTATAGACGCTCCATAAGAGGGTACCGTCAGGATTAAGAATTTTTGTAACGATCTCTACTTGTTGATGAATTGCCGAGTAGGGTAATCGAGTCTTGGTGCGGCGTATTCTACTTGTTGATGAATTGCCGAGTAGAGGACTAGCACTGAGTTGAGGCGACGGTTTTAGCCCGAAATCCTCCGGTAGTTATAAGCGGTAGTGTTGAGTTAGGTGTAAGTGAGTGGTGTACGTGCAAGGGCACGAGTTGTTATTCTTTTTTGTTGTTATATAAATACCGGTCATTTTTGTTAAATAAAAATTTATTTCTTTCAGATCACCTTCCTCCACTCTCTCTGCCTTTAGATTATAAGCTCAGCTCTGGTTTCCGGTTCCAGGAACCGAGATACAAAATCCTGGTGGCGCCCTTATTAATTTAGAATCATTTATTTATTATATTGCTTTTATTTAGATTAATAAAGGGGCCAATGAACAGGTATAAACAACCCGTTACAACACTGAGGACTGAATATTTTAAAGTCAATTTTTTGGCAAATAAGTCGGAATATAGCTATTACGGACATGTTTCTAGATATCTATTGGGTTGATCGATTAATTATTAGTCTGGAAAGCGTCTCTCGAGTTTTTTCTAATATTTTCAGGCGTTTTTTCTTAATCTTCAGTGGACAACAAGGATTAAATATTTCAAAGTCAAATTTGTGACAAATGAGTCAAAAAACTCTCCTATGGAGATGTTACTTGGTGTCCATTAGGGTGAGTCTATTGATTATGAGTCTGGAAATTACCCGTAGAGTCTACTTTATGATTACCGGAATTAATTTTTTCATAATTCCGGTGGGCACCGAAGATTGCATTATTTAAAGTGAAATTTGTGACAAATAAGTCATAAAACGCTTTTTACGGGGCAGTTTCTCGGTGTCTATAGGGTTATTCGATCAATTATTGGCTTGGAAATCTCCTGTAGAGTCTACTCTATGATCACTATGAGTTTTTTTTTATAATCTTGCGTGGGCACCGGGAATTAAAATTTTTAAACTCAAATGTGTGACAAATAAGTCAAAAAATAACATTTATTAGGCTGTTCCTTGGTGTCTATGGTATTGATTGATTAATTATGCGTCTGGTAATCTTCTGTATAGTATCCTCCAAGAATTTCAGTAGTTTCGTTTATTAATCTCGACTGGACACCGAGGATTGAATTTTTTAAGTATAAATTTGTCATGAATAAGTCGAAAAACGCCTTGTATGGGGCTGTTTCTTGGAGTCGATGGGGTTGATCGATCGATGATGGGTCTGAGAATCTTTTGTTTAGTATCATCGACAATAATTAGAAGTTTTTATTCATAATCTCAGGAAGACACTGATAATTGGATTTTTTGAAGTCAAATTTGTGACAATTAAGCCAAAAAACGCTGTTTATGGGGCTGTCACTCGGAGTCTATAAGATAAATCGATTGATTATGGGCTCGAAAATCTTCTGTACAGTCTACTCTATGATTACCAAGAGTTTTTTTCTATAATTTCCTGTGGAAACTGGGGATTGAAATTTTCTAATTGGAATTTGAGACAAACAAGTGAAAAAACTCCTTTTATGGGGCTGTTACTAGGTGTCCATGAGGTTCATCGATCAATTATCAGTCTTAGAATTCTATTTCCAGTATTCTCTAGGAATTTCAGAAGTTTTCTTTCTTAATCACCGTAGTACAACAAAGATAAAATGTTTTATATTCAAATTCGTGACAAATAAGTCAAATAATTTCTTTGAGGAGGCAGTTACTTGGTGTTTATGGGGTTGATCGATCGATTATGGGTTTGGAAATCTACTGTAGAGTATTTTATAGAAAAGTCAGAAGTTTCCTTTCTTTATTTCCGGTGGACACCAACGATTAAATATTTCAAATTTAAATTTCCGAAAAATAAGTCAATAAACGCCTTTTATGGGGCTGTTAACTGGTGTCTATAGGGTTGATGGATTAATTATGGGTCTCAAAATCTTATGTAGAGTGTCCTCTACAATTTCCTGAAGTTTTCTTTGTTATTCTCTGGTGGACACCGAGGATTGAATTTTTTAAAGTCAAATTTGTCACCAATAAGTGAAAAAATACTATTTATGGTGCTGTTTCTTGGTTCTTATTGGGTTCATCGATCAATTATGGGTTTGGAAATCTTTTGTTTAGTTTACTTTATAATAATCATGTTTTTTTCTTTATAGTATCCGGTAGAAACTGTCGATTGAACTATTTAAAGTCAAATTTGGGACAAGCAACTCAAAAAACGCTTTTTATGGGGCTGTTACTTTGTGTCCATAGGGTTGATCGATCAATTATTGATGTGTTAATCTTCTGTAGATCCTACTTTATCATAACCATAAATGTTTTTTTCATCATATCAGGTGGATACCGATAATTGAATTTTTCAAAATCAAATTTGTGATAAATAAGGAAAAAACGCTATTTATATGGCTGTTACTTAGTGTCCATTGGGTTGATCGATTGATTATGAGTTCGGTAATTTTCTATAAAGTCTATTATATTATAACTATGAGTTTTTGTCATTCTCTCCAGTGGACACCGAGAATTAAATTTTTCAAATTCAAATTTGTGACAAAAAAGTCAAAAAAAGTCTTTTATGGGGCTATAACTTGGTGTTCATGGCGTTCATCGATCGATTATGGGTCTGAAAATTTTTTATAGAGTCTTCTTCATGATTACCATCAATTTTTTAGTCATAATCTCCGGTGGACACCGAGGATTGAATTTTCTAAAGTCGAATATGTTAAAAATAAGTCAAAAAGCAGTTTTTATAGAGCTGTAACTTAGTGTTCATGGAGTTGATTGATTAGTTATTGGTCTGGAAATCTTCTGTTGAGATTTCTCTACAATTTTCAGATGTTTTCTTCCTTAATCTCCGGTAGTAACAAGGATTGAATTTTTTAAATTCAAATTTGTGACAACTAAGTCCAAAAATGCCTTTTATGGGGCTGTTACTTGGTGTCCATAGGGTCGAACGTTCATTTATGGATTTTGAAATTTTTTGTAGAGTCTACTCTATGATAACCATGAACTTTTTGTCATAATGTCCGTTGGAAATCGAGGGTTAAATTTTTTCAAGTCAAATTTGTAAAAAATGAGCCAAAAAACGCATTTTATGCGGCTGTTACTGAGTGTACATGGGGTTGATCGAT
>NC_058164.1:12962529-13026110 GCF_020080835.1 Cotesia glomerata
TACAATAAAATGGAGTCAAAAGATTTGGCAACGTTGCGTAGCGCGCGAGCTTCAGACCATTCAATAAATTCAAACTAAACTTTAACGCGCTTATGTTTTTCATGCATACTTATTAGTTAATTTATTGTTAACAAATGTTCATAATTCATAATTGAAAAATAAAACAATAATTAAAAAATACTAGCATTCCTGCTATGAGACATTAGAATGTTATGGTTTTGTGACAAAAAATTTTTAATTAATTTATTTATTTACACTGTCTGCAAAAAGTTAAACATGGTTAAGGTTATATTGTGCAAATGAAAATGTAAACAACCGAAATAAAGCGTTGCCAAACCACGAACAGGTTACTAACAGCTGATTTACAACAGTCGAATTAATTTTTGTATTTAACTATTTTTTTTTTAATTTTCAAAATTTCAACGATTAATGCCTCATATACTATTTATTTTTTAATTTTAGGAATTTTTATGGGTTTTGTATTTTAATTTATTGAAAATTTACTACTACAGTTGTTATGACTCAACTGGAGCGAAAGGACTTCTTTAAGGTGCAATTTCATGCTGACGTTTGACGCTGATTCTTACGAAATAAACAATGTTTAGTTTTTACTGACGCTGCATTAATTTAAGATGGCGCTCCAGTCGAAACTATATACAATTTAAGCTCATTTGACGCTCTAAGCCAGCGTCAAGCGTCAGCATGAAATTGCACCTTAAGACTTTGATTAGCTGACTTTTTTGATGAAAGCAAACCCAAACAGTTTTAGCTCTTTTAAGTATTGACTGTTGTTACTAAATAAAATTTAATTAGAAGAAAATATGAATAATTTTAAAAAATTCACATGTAAAGTTGTTCGATAGTTAATTCTAAAGATTTTATAATAAAAAAAATCTTAACATTTTTTGTAATTAAAAAAATGTTTAATTCAAAATTTGTACATTTCCCGCGAAAATTAAATCCCGCGAAAATTAAATGTTCCTAAAATTGTAATATTAATAAATTAATCTTTATTTTTCGTACAATATCTAGTTGCATTAAGAAAATTTTATATAAATAAGCCGCATATACTCTTTGGTAAAGATTAATAAACTAAATTATCAATCAAAATCATTATATTTCATATAATCGTAGAAAAAATCTTGATAATTTTTTTAACTCAAAAAATTGATCATTTAATTTCAATACTGTTTTGTTGGAAATTAAAAGTGAATAAATAACAAAATAATTGCAGACAAGATACTTTAGTTCATCAACATTTGTGAGAGTCTCTAAGATTTTAGTTTACTTCATCTATTCTACAGTACCAACTTTAATATTACGTTGGCTGCATTTTTCATCTCGTGGAAAACTATTTCCATTAAGCTATACTTTACGTAAAAATAATTCCAACGCACCCCGGCATGTGTAAATGCAGGATGTGAAATATCTTTGGGTGCGTTCGCGTTGGATGCATTAAGCGCTTACAGCACCACACCTATAACACGTTATACAGCGACATATATATATATATATTTATAATATACACACGTGCTCACAGCGCATAAGCTTCCGTCGCGTATCCACCTTTTTTTTTTTAACTATAGTTTCATACTTTTCTATCATCGGGAGGTTATGTTCCCCAAAAGAAAAAAGTTAAAATCTAATAATCTGGGTCGCTATAGTTTGTGCCAGTGAATTTTATGAATTTTGAATAGAATTCATATTTATCACTAACTATTATTAGTTAATATTGATAATATAAGATGTAACGTATTATTATAAAGTATTCTTGAAGGAAAAAAAGGTCTGTAAAATTAATAAAATTATGCAACCTCAAAAAACCGTTCTGCTTACGGTATATACACACTCGGTAGTCTGGCGCTCCGTTTGAACGGGACTTGGTGCCAGATTCTACCGAATCTGTGGATAACGTGTGTGAGTTAATTAAATTTAAAAGTTTTTTGTTTTTAGCTATGACATTAAAGTAAGCAGTCACTTGACTATTTTTTAATTTTTTTTAACAAATAAATTTGTTCCAAAAAATTATTTATAAAAAATTGCATTATTAATTTTTGTAAATTTCTTCATGTCAATTTATTTTTCTAATTATTTTTTACCATAATTTACTTGTTAAAAAAAATTCTTAAAATTATCAAATGTCTGCTAGATTAATTTTCATTTTTAGCTTTAAAAATGTTTTAATAATTTATTAATAAAAATAAATATCTGAAATTATATGATGTTTAATTTTCTTAAATATAAAAATACTCTGAAACCTTTTATGAAATTATTTACAAAGCATTAAAATTTTTATTTATCGTCCTATTATTTTTCATTAATTTTTTATAAGAAGTGATTGACAATTAACTTGCAAAAAACTTTTTTAAATCATGGTTTTCTAAGCAACTTGAAGGTCCAAATAAATATAACTTGAAGTAACATTAATTTTTCTATAAATTATACAGTTAAAGTTACAGTAATTTTTCATTAAAAAATCTTCCGACGTTAAGTTTCTATACAATTTCAACACAAATTGTATATAAGCTTTACTGTACAATTCTTGGAGTAAAGTTAACGTTAACTTTGACTAAACTTCCTATACTACAAGTATTTTTATAGTAAGTGTGGCTATCAGGGAACTAGCTTGCTTTCTATAAGAGAGAGAGAAAGAGAGACAGACAAAGAAACATGCGCACGCCGCACGGCTTACAATAGCTTACTATAACAAAAAGTGTAGTGACAACTTTTCGTATGAATTTTTTCCGTCTAGCCCCCTTTCGCAACGCGCGATAAGGAACTTCGTTCCAAAAATCCCTATAGAAGGGGATTCTACTTAGTGTCCATGCGGTTGATTGATCAATTATGGGTGTGATATTTTTCTGCGAAGTATTTTCTACTTTTATCAGAAGTTTCCTAACTTAACCACTGGTGGACAACGAGGATTGAATTTTTTAAAGACAACTTTGTGACAAATAAGTCAAAAAACTTATTTTATGGGGCTGTTAATTGGTGTCCATGGGGTTATTCGATCAATTATGGCTGTGAATATCTTCTGTAGATTTTACTCTACAATAATGATTAATGTTTTTTTCGCAATCTCAGGTGGACACCGATGATTGACTTTTCTAAATTCAAATTTGTGTCGACCGAGTCAGAATACGCCTATTATGAGGCTGTTTCTTGGTATCTATTAGGTTAATCGATCAATTATTGGTTTAGAAATCTTCTGTAGAGTCTATTCTTTATGATGACTATCAATTTTTTTCTCATAATCTACTGCGAATACCAAGATTTGAATTCCTTTAAGTCAAATTCGTGACAAATGAGTTGAAAAACTCCTTTCATGGAACTGTCACTTTGTGCCCATCGGGTCGATCGATCGATTATGTGTTCGGAAATTTTCTTTAGAATCTACTTTCTTATAACTATTAGTTTTTTTTCTCATAATCTTCGGTAGACACCGAGGAGTGAATTTTTTAAATTCAAATTTGTGACAAAAAAGTCAAAAAACGCCATTTTTGGAACTGTTACTTGGTGTCTATGATGTTGATCGATCAACTATGAGTCTCGAAATCTTCTGGAGAGTATCCTTCACAAATTTCCGAAGTATTGTTTCTTAATCTCGACTGGACACCGAGGATTGAATTTTTTAGAGATAATTTTTTCATGAATGTCGAAAAACGCCTTTTATGGGGCTGTTCCTTGGAGTCTATGGGGTTGATCGATCAATTATAGGTCTGCGAATCTTTCGTCGAGTATTATCTACATTAATTAGAAGTTTTCTTCCATAATCTCAAGTAGACACCGATAATTGAATTTTTTAAAGTCAAATTTGTGACAAATATGCCAGAAAACGCTGTTTATGCGGTTGTTACTAGGTGTCCATAAGACGAATCGATCGATTATTACCTTTAAAATTTTCTGTACAGTCTACTATATGATTACAATGAGTTTTTTTCTATAATCTCCAGTGGACACCGGTGATTGAAATTTTTTAATTGAAATTTGAGACAAACAAGTAAAAAAACTCCTTCCATGGGGCTGTTTCTAGGTGTCCATACGTTTATTGATCAATTATGAGTCTTAAAATTCTCTCATAATTATTTTCTAGAAATTTCAGGTTTTCTTTCTTAATCTCTGTAGTACAACAAAGATTAAATGTTTTATATTTAAATTTGTGACAAATAAGTCAAAAAATTCCTTTGAGGGGGCAGTTACTTGGTGTCCATGGGGTTGATCGATCGATTATGGGTTCTGAAATCTACTGTAGAGTATTTGCTACAAAAGTCAGAAGTTCCCTTTCTTAATCTCCGGTGGACACCAACGATTGAATTTTTTGAATTTAAATTTCTAAAAAATGAGTCAAAAAACGCCTTTTATGGGGCTGCTAAATGGTGTCCATGGGGCTGATCGATTAATTATGGGTCTCAAAATCTTATGTAGAGTATCCTCTACAATTTTCTAAAGTTTTTTTTCTTAATCTTTGGTGGACACCAAGGATTGAATTTTTTAAAATCAAATATGTCGAACATAAGTGAAAAAATGCTTTAGATGAAGCTGTTTCACGGTTCTCATGGGGTTAATCGATCGATTATGGAATTGGAAATTTTTCGTTGAGTCCTTTTGATGATAACCATGAGTTTTTTTCAGAATATCCGGTAGACACTGTGGATTGAACTATTTAAAGTCAAATTTGGAACAAGCAAGTCAAAAAACGCTTTTTATGGGGCTGTTACTTTGTGTCCATGGAATTGGTCGATTAATTATTGGTCTGAAAATTTTTTGTAGAGTATCCTTTCCAATTTTGATAAGTATTTTTTCTTAATTTCCGGAGGACAACGAGAATTAAATTTTTTGAATTTCAATTTGTGACAAATAAGTCAATAAAAGCATATTATGGGGCTTTCACTTGGTTTCCATGGGGTTGATTGATCAAGTATGGATTCGATATTTTTCTGTAGAGTTTTTTCTACCATTATCAGAAGTTTTTTGACGTAATCTCCGGTAGACACCGAGGATTGAATTTTTTAATGCCAAACTTGTGACAACTAAGTCAAAAAACGCCTTCGATCAGGCTGTTACTTGGTGTCCATGAGGTTGATCGATCAATTTTGGGTTTGTAAATCTTATGTAAAGTCAACTCTATAATAAACATTAATTTTTTTTCAAAATCTGCGGTGGACTCCGAGGATTAAATTTTTTATCTTTATATTTGTGACAAATTAGTCAAAAAACACCTTTAATGGGGCTGTTACTTGGTATCCATGCGAATGATCTATCGATTATCTGTTTCGAAATCTTCTGTAGAGTTAACTATATTATGATCGTATGTTTTTATTCATAATCTTCAGTAGACACCGAGGATTGAACTTTTTAAAGTCAAATTTGTGACAAATAAGTCAAAAAACGCTTTTAATGAGGCTGTTACTCTGTGTCCAAGTTGGTAATCGATTAATTATTGGTGTGGTAATCTTCTGTGAATTCTACTCTATCATTATCATAAATGTTTTTTTCATAATCTCAGGTGGATATCGATGATTGAATTTTGGAAATTTAAATCTGTAACAAATAAGTTTGAAAACGCCTATTACAGGGCCTTTACTAGGTATTTATGGGGTGTATCGATCAATTATTGTTTTAAAAATCGTCTGTTAAGTATCATCTACGAATTTTCAGAAGTTTTCTTTTTTGAACTCTGGTGGACACCAAAGATTTAATTTTTTAAATTCAAATTTGTGACAAAAAGTTCTTTGAACGCTTTTTATGTGGCTGTTAATTGGTGTCTATTGCGTTAATCGATCGATTATGGGTTTAAAAATCTCCTGTATAGCCTACTCTGCGATTACCATGAGTTTATTTCTATAATCTCATGTAGACGCCGAGGATTGAATATTTTAAAGTCAAATTTATGATCAATAAGTCAAAAATCGCCTTTTTTGAGGCAGTTACTTGGTGTCTATTGGGATGATTGATTAATTATGGGTATGGAAATCTCCTGTAGAGTATCCTCTATATTTTCTGAGAGTTTCCGTTCTGAATCTCTTGTGGACACCAAAAGTTAAATTATTTTAATTCGAATTTTTCCCAAATAACTCGAAAAACGCTTATTATGGGGCTGTAACTTGGTGTCCATGGTGTTGATCGATCAATTATGGGTTTGTTAATCTTCTGTAGAGTTTACTTCATTATTACCATGAGTTTTATATCATTTTCCCTTGTAGACACCAAGAATTGAATTTTTTAACTTCAAACTTGTGACAACTAAGTCAAAAAACGCTTTTTATAGGGCTGTTACTTGGTATCCATGGGGTTGATCAATTGATTATGGGTTTGAAAATCTTCTGTAGAGTTTACTCTATTGTGACTATGAGTTTTTTTTTATAATCTCCAGTAGACACCGAGGAATGATTTTTTTCAATTGAAATTTGTGACAAATAAGTCAAAAAACGCCTTTTATCGAGCTGTTACTTTGTGTCCATGGGCTTTATCGATCGATTATGGTTTTGGAAATTCTACTTTATTAATACAGTAAGTTTTTTAAATATAATCACTGGTAGAACCGAGGACTGAATTTTTGAAATATAAATTTGTGACAAATAAGTCAAAAAACGCTTTTTATAGGGCTGTAACTTGGTGTCCATGGTGTTGATCGATCAATTATGGGTTTGTTAATCTTCTGCAGAGTTTACTTCATTATTACCATGAGTTTTATATCATTTTCCCTTGTAGACACCAAGAATTGAATTTTTTAACTTCAAACTTGTGACAACTAAGTCAAAAAACGCTTTTTATAGGGCTGTTACTTGGTATCCATGGGGTTGATCGATCGATTATGGGTTTGAAAATCTTCTGTAGAGTTTACTCTATTGTGACTATGAGTTTTTTTTTATAATCTCCAGTAGACACCGAGGAATGATTTTTTTCAATTAAAATTTGTGACAAATAAGTCAAAAAACGCCTTTTATCGAGCTGTTACTTTGTGTTCATGGGCTTTATCGATCGATTATAGTTTTGGAAATTCTACTTTATTAATACAATAAGTTTTTTTAATATAATCACCGGTAGAACCGAGGACTGAATTTTTGAAATATAAATTTGTGACAAATAAGTCAAAAAACGCTTTTTATGGGGCCGCTTTTTGGTGTCCATGGGGTAGATCAATCGATTATGAGATTAGAAATTTTTCGTAAAATCTATTTTATAATTAACATAAATTTTTTTTTTCATAATTTCCGGTGGATACCGAGGATTGAATTTTTCAAAGTCAAATATGTGACGAATAAGTCAAGAAACGCTTTTTATGGGAAGTTTAATTGGTGTCCATTAAGTCGATAGATCAATTATGGGTCTGGAAATTTTCTGTCAAGTATCCTCTACAATTTTTATAAGTTTCCTTTCTTAATTTCCGGTGGACACTGAGGATTGAATTTTTAACTTCCCGCTAAGAAAATCGCGAATTATCAAAAATCGGGACGTTATTGTTTTCTCCCCGTTTTACGAAAATCGAGTTTTCACCGAATTTCGATGTTTCGAGGTCCTAGGAAGCTTTCCTGAATATTCCCGCGATCGTGTCTGTATGTGTGTGTGTGTTTGTGTGTGTGTGTTTCTTTTTTTTTTTTCCTTAGGAGGGGGGGGGAATCCTTTCTACGGATTCTAGGCATAGCTGTTTGGCCTGGATATGTGGCGATCCGACGCAGCGTCATACTAAAACCCAACGCTGACGCCCCTACCCACTAAACCCTAAACCCCTTTCTCTTCTATCCTCTGATCCCCCATGGTACTGCCGTAAGGCATTTCTTTACGGGGGGAGGAATTAGCTGCCGCTCTTTCTTCTGGTGGCTAAGATGTTATTTCTTCCTTCTAGATTCTTTCTTTCGCTCTTTTCCTCTCAATGGATCGCAAGTCTGTAAGCACTTTTGTAGCAAAAGTGCTTGTGGCGTTCCAGGGAGCTTCTGACGACAACATTGCTTCTACTATTGACTCTGGTTGGGTTCTCTTTTTCAGAATCTTCTCTAACTCAAGGCGCTGTTGGTTGAAACGTGGACACACAAAGAAAACATGCTCCGCATCTTTATTGACCCCTGGACAGGACGAGCACTCTGGGGTATCATCATGCTTGAAGCGGTGAAGATACTTCCAGGAACATCCGTGTCCTGACAACATCTGCGTTAAATATTAGTTAATCTCACCGTGACTCCGGTTGAACCACACATCAATCCGAGGTATAAGACGGTACGTCCACCGACCTTTCTCTGCAGCATTCCACTCCTGTTGCCATCCTACGATGCTGTGTTGCCGTTCTTCCCTTCTAAGTTCTTTAGGGCTCAGTGTGGTTTACCTTTTTCGTTGATATAGGTTCCGTCTTTCCTCAGCTAGGACTCTGAGCGGCAGAGTACCGGAAATAACACACACTGCTTCGTCTGATATTGTGCAGAAGGCGCAAGCTACTCGTAGGGCACTCAGTCGATATACTGGACCTGTGTGTGTTCGTATGTGTGTGTGTGTGTGTGTGTGTGTGTGTGTGTGTGTGTGTATGCGTGTGGATGTATGTTAACTTCTCATAACTTTTGAACGGCTCCACCGATTTAATCGCGGTTGGTGCCATTCGGAAGGACTTAAATAAACTTAGATTTGAAATAAACTTCAGAACGATTCCGATCAGTAGATTTTGAGATATCCCAAAAATCTACAAAAAAAATTTTTTCAAATGTTGTTTTTCGTATAACTTTTAAACGGCTATACAGATTAATTTCAGAAGCCAATTAGCTCTTAACGTATAAAAACCACTTCAATCGCCGCCAGTCCGGTCAAAATCGGTTAATTCTTTCGTGAGTTATCGGTGACGAAAGAAAACCGAAAAAAGAGTTTTTTAAGAATAACTCCGAAATTTCGAGTTGTATTAATTCAAACTTGAAGATTCTTCATGATGCTTAAAAATCTGCGTCGAATGCCACCAACCGCGTGGAAATCGGTTAATTCATTCAAAAGTTATTGCGACTCGAAAATTCAAAAAATAGTGTTTTATCAAACTTCTATCAACTTTTTGAGCTCGAAGAGCTTAAAAGTGTACAAAAGCTATTTTTTGAGCTCAGAGAACTTCAAATAACACACAAGTTGTATTTATGAGCTCAAAGAACTCAAAAACGTCATAAGTGCGGGAAGTTGCAGGGATGGCCTTCAGGGTCAACCGTTTTCCTTATTTTTTTGATTCAAATTTGTTACAAATAAGTCAAAAAACGCCTTTTATGGGGCTGTAACTTGGTGTCCATGAGGTTGATCGATCGATTATGGGTTTGAAAATCTTTTGTAGAGTCTACTTTATTGTGACCATGAGTTGTTTGTCATTATCTAGGGTAGACAGCGAGGATTGAATTTTTAAATTTAAATTTGTGACAAATTAGTTAAAAAAAGCCTTTTATGGAGCTGTTACTCCATGTCTATGAGGTTTTCTGTAGAGTCTACTCTATTACTTTCATAAGTTTTTTTTCATAATCTCCGGTGGTCACCGAGGATTGAATTTTTCAAATTCAAATATGTGTCAAATAAGTCAACAAACTCTTTTTCGAAGCTACTAGCAAACCCAGCCTGCTTTTCCGGGCTAAAGCTTAGTTTATTTAATAACGTCCATATTTCAATACATTTTAATTAATTAATTCTATTATCGCAATATGTTAACCATCATTCATCTTCGAGTTCATTTTCTCCAAGTTTTTTCTCTAGCAGGTCGAAAATTGTTAACTAAACTCATAAACATATCGGTTAGTGTAACATCCACTTTGTGATATATACAAAAAAAAATCGGGTTCATCTCAACATCAGTGATCAAAGTACGACGCAAGGATTGAGCATATGCTCAATACAATATTGTAAATGTGAATAATCTGAAAATCGTATTAATTAAGAGAAATTAGAGATTATCGTTTTTATTTTTGATCGCAAACTTGTATTTCCTATAGTTATAATTATGACTTTACATGTAATATAACGAATTCACTTATATTCTACCTAACGTTCATGAAATTTCTAAATTAACAACTTAGAATATTTCTTTAACATCATCAAGTAGTTTACATTATTTTTCTTGACGGAAATCATAAAATATATTGCGTTTCCGGATGTTCTTAAGCCATTTATATTTGAAATGACTCCAGCAAATTCTTTTCAGGTTTAAATAAAAATTACTTTTAGTTTTGACAGACAAATATTGATGTTAAATAACAGATGATATATTTTAATTGAGCTGATTTTATTTATGAATAAATTATATATTTTTGTTCAAAAATAAAGATTAGTAAATTCCCGCATTTTCGTATTTTAAGTTGTAAAATTACTTACTGAATTTAAGGAAAAAACATGTTATTGCCTTCATTCCTGCATATAAAATTTTAAATCAGTTGATCACTTAAGAACTTTGTGCATTAAAGCGCTATCCGATGGTAATATTTAGTAACATGGACATCATATTTAATTCCTCCGTGAAAATACATGGTCGTACCAATTGTTATGACAATCGGTTGATTGGGTTGGAAGTCGATAGCTTACAGTGCTGCCTGGTGGCGAGTTACATCAATGGGCATAGCATATTCGTTTTCTCTGTGGAAAAATATATAGTCATACAAATTTTTATGACAATCGGTTTAACGGCGCGAAAGTCAATACTTGACAGCGCCGCCTGATGGTGAGTTACATAAATGGGCATAGCATATTCGTTTTCTCCGTGGAAAAATACATGGTCCTACCAATTTTTATGACAATCAATAAATAAATAAATATCGTAGCATATAAACCTTCTCCGTTAAAAAATACATAAACATACCAATTTTTATAATGATCGGTCAAATAGTTTCTGAGTTTATCGATGACATATATACAAACATTCTCTTTTAGATATATGGATAACTCGGTGTCCATGGGGTTGATCAATCAATTATGGGTGTGGGAATCTTCTGAAGAGTACCTCTACAATTTTTAGGAGTTTTCTTTCTAAATCTCGACTAGACACTAAGGATTGAATTTTTCAGAATCAAATTTGTAACAAATAAGTCCAAAAACGCCTTTTATGGGGCAGTTACTTGGTTTCCATGGGGGTGATCGATCAATTATGGGTCTGGAAATTTTCTGTGAGGTATCCTCGATAATTTTCAAAAGTTTCCTCTCTGAATCTCCAGTGGACACCAAGGATTGAATTTTTTACAGTCAAATTTGTGACAAATAAGTCAAAAAACAATACTGATTGGGCTGTTACTTGTTGTCGATGGGGTTAATCGATCGATTAAGGGTCTGGATATGTTCTGTAGAGTCTAATCTATGATAACTGTGAATTTATTTTCCATATCTTGCAATGGACAACGAGGATTAAATTTGTAAAAGTCAGATTTGTGACAAATAAGTAAAAAAAACGCCTTCCATGGGGCTGTTACTTGGTGTCCATGCGGTTGATCGATCAATTGTGAGTCTTAGAATCTTTTGTAGAGTATTCTCTACAATATTCATGAGTTCCCTTCCTTAATATCCGGTGGACACCGAGGATTAAATTTTTTTAATTTAAATTTGTGACAAATAAGTTAAAAAAACACCTTTTATGAGGCTGTTACTTGGTGTCCATGGGTCGATCGATCAACAATGGGTATGGATATCTTCTGTAGAGTGATCTCTAAAATTTCCAGAAGTTTTCTTTCTCAATCTCAGGTGGAAATCGAGGATTGAATTTTTTAGATTCAAATTTGTGACAAATAAGTCAAAAAACGTCGTTTATGGGGTTGTTACATGGTTACAATTGGTTTAATCAGTCAATTATGGTAATAGGAATATTTTGTAGAATAATCCAAGAATTGTCGGAAGTTTCATTCCTTAATCTCCGGTGGACACCGAAGATTGAATTTCTCAAGGTCAAATTTGTGACAAATAAGTCGAAAAACGCCTCTTATGGAGCTGTTACTTCATGTCCTTCGAAATGGATCGATCAATTATGGGTCTGGAAATCTTCTGTAGAGTCAGTCTATGATTGCCATAAATATATTTTTCATAATCTTCGATGGACAAATAGGATTTAATTTTTTAAAGTCAAGTTTGTGAAAAATAAATCAAAAAACGCCGTTTATGGAGCTGTTACTTAGTGTCCATTGCATTGATAGATCGATCATGGGTTGGGAAATCTTCTGCAAAGTCAACTCTATAATTACAATTATTTTTTTTTTCATATTCTCTGGTGGACACCGAGGATAGAATTTTCAAAAGTCAAATTTGTGACAAATAAGTCGAAGAACGATTTTTATGAGGCTGTTACTTGGTGTCCGTGGGGTTAATCGATCAATTATGTGTCTGGGAATCTCCTGTAGAATTTTTACTGATATTATCAGAAGTTTTATTTCTTAATCTCCGGTGGACGGCAAGAATTGAATTTTGTGTATTCATATTTATGTCAAATAAGTCGCAAAACGCCTTTTATGGGGCTGTTACTTGGTGCCCATGAGGATGATCAATCAATCATTGATCTGGGAATATTTTGTGAGGTAGTCTCTACAATTCTCTAAACTTTCTTTACTCAATCACTAGTGGACACCGAGGATTGAATTTTTTGAAGTTAAATTTATGACAAGCTAGACGACCCGGTGAACTTCGTATCATCTACATATATTTGTGAAAAGTATAGTCAAAACTTGATACAAAATTTTTATTTACATTAAATGCAACATATTTATACACTTAATTAATTTTAAAGCTTTCCGATGGACTACATTTTTTATCTTTTCTTGCAGTTCGTAAATATATAAAGATGGTGGTTTCCCGACTCACGAACAGTCGTCAGGTCGTCTTCTCCTTGGCATTTTGAAACAAAAACAATAAAAAATTTCTTGCGCACTGACAATCTGATGATAGATTTTATTCATTGGCTTGAAATTAATTTATTTCTTTTAACAACTAACTGGCACTTTTTTCTATTTCTGAAAACAAAACAGACCAAAAAGATCGGACCTCACTTCACAGCTAGGAACGGACCCAAAGAGATCGGACCTCATTACTCAGCTCAGAACATTGTGTATTGGAAAACTAAATTGTCGTTTTTAGTATTTTCTGTTGTTTATTATTTATGTTTTTCACCGTTTAAACTTCCCTGAACTTCCAAAATTTCCTGTTTCTCTTGAGATTTTATCAAATTTTATATCTGTAGTAACTGATATTTGAAGAATATGAATTTTTTGACAATTAATACCTCCGCACTCTTATGTGAGGGAGGAATTTCATAAGATCCTATCCGAGATTATTTCTACATTATAAATAAAAGATTCTTACAAAACTTCGAGTCTATAGAAACTATTGTTTGGAAATGATAGTTTTTCAATGCTGACGTCCCCGCAATCCTTTTTGGGGTTAGAATTTGATAAAATCCATTCTTAGCTGAACTTAAAACTATACACGAAGATTCCTACCAAATTTAGAGTCTGTAGAAAGTTACAGTTTGGAGATAGAAATTTAACATTCTAACACCCACCCCCGCAATCTTTATTAGGGTGGGTTGCTGTAAAATCCATTCTTAAAATATTTCCGCACCACATATGGAAGACTCCAACTAAATTTGCCGTCTGTGGGATCTATAATTTGAAAATTAAAAATTTTCATTGTTAATATCTGCCCCGCAACCCCCTGTGGAGTGAGCTATCGTGAAATTCGTCCATAGATTATTTCTATATCCCTTACAGAAGATTCCTATCAAATTTGGGGTCTATAGGATCTATAGTTCAAAAACGGGAATTATTCATTGTTAACGCCCCCGCAATTCCCTTTGGGGGAGGATTTTTTGAAAATTATTATGACATACAAACCTTCTCCTGAAAATTCTGAAGACAACAAAAAAAAAATTAGCGCAATCGGTCCAGCCGTTCTCAAGTGATGCGTGGACATACATGCGGCATTTTATTTTTATTTATATAGATAAGTCGAAAACGCCTTTTATGGGGCTGCGACTTGGTGTCTATGGTGATGATCGATCAATCATGAGTCTGGAAATCTCTCGTACGGTATCCTTTACAATTTTAACGAGTTTCCTCTCTTAATCACCGGTAAACACGGAGGATTAATGTTTTCACAGTCAAATTTGTAACAAATGAGCCAAAAAACGCATTTTATGCGGCTGTTACTTGGTGTCCATGAGGTTGATCGATCAATTATGAGTCTTGAAATCTCCTGAACAGTATTCTCTCCAATTGACAGGAGTTTTATTTCGTAATCTCCGTTTGATACCAAGGATTAAATTTTTTAAATTCAAATTTCTAACAAATAGGTCAAAAAACGTCGTTTATAGGGGTATAACTTGGTGTTTATAGGGTTGATCGATTGATTCTAGGTTTGGAAAACTTCTGTAGAGTCTACTCTATTATGACCATGAGGATTTTTTTTCATAATCTCTGGTAGACAGTCTGGATTTAATTTTTTAAATTTGAATTTGTGACAATTAAGTCAAGAAAAGCTGTTACACGGTGTCCATTGGATTAATCGATCGATGATGGGTTTTTAAATCATCTGCAGATTCTACTTAATTTCAACTATGAGTTTTTCTTCATAATCTCCTGTAGACACGGAGGATTGAATTTTTTAAATTCAAAATTGTGACAAATAAGTCATAAAGTGCCGTTTAGGGGGCTGTTACTTAGTGTCCATGGGGTTAATCGATCAATTATATGTTTGGGAATTTCCTGTAGAGTATTTTCTAATATCATCAGCATTTTTCTTTTATATCTCCGATGGACGGCAAGGATTGAATTTTTTAAATTCAAATTTGTGACAAATAAGTCGAAAAACGCCTTTTATGGTTTTGTTACTTTGTAACCATGGGGTTGATGGATCGATTATGAGTTTGGAACTTTTCCTTAGAGTCGATTTGATTATTACCATCAGTTCTTTTTTATAATCTCCGCTAGACACCAAGGATTAAATTTTTTCAACTGAAATTTGTGACAATTATGTCAAAAAACGCCTGTTTTTAGGCAGGAACTTGGATTCATTAGGGATGATCGATTAATTATTGGTCTGGAAAAATCCTGTAAAGTATTCTCTACAATTTTTAGAAGTTTTTTATCTCAATCTGCGGTGGACAGCAATAATGAATTTTTCTAATTGATATTTGTTTCAGATAAGTCGAAAAACGCCTTTTATGGGGCTGATACTTGGTGTTCATGGGGATGATCGATCAATTATTGGTCTGGGAATGTTTTGTAAGGTAGCTTCTACAATTTTCAAAAGTTTGCTCACTTAATCACGGTGGGCCCCGAGAGTTAAATTTTTTTGAGTCAAATTTGTGAAAAATAAGTCAAAAAACGCCTTTTATAGGCCTGTTACTTGGTGTCCATGGGTCGATGAGGAAGAAGACGCATTATTATTATTATTTTTCGCATCCACGCTTTCGTTGCAACAATTCGCGATTAGCGTTACTTTACCTTCGCTTTTTGCTAACAAACCGCATTTCGCTTCTTTAATAAGTTAATTTGCTTAAATTAATTATTACTAACCCGCTTTAGTTTGTTACAGATAAATTGTATTATTTGTAAAAATAATTCTCTGCTTCTCCAGTGTCGGCAGTGTGCTCAATCACGTGTCAACCGGCTTCGCTTTATTAATCACGCAGTGCTTTATTTATCCGCTTTTATTTAAACAATTCGCTAACATATTAAATGAATATTGATCCTCCGCTTTCCTGCATTTTCAGCATTTTACAGACACTAAGCAACAGCCCTATAAAAGGCGTATTTTGACTTATTTATCAAAAATATGAATTCAAAAAATTCAATCCGTGCCATCGAGCGGAGATTAAGGAATAAAAATTTTAATACTATTAGAAAATACTCTACAGGAGATTCCCAGACATATAATTGTCCGATAAACCCCAAGGACACCATGTAACAGCCCCATAAAACGCGCTTTTTGATTTATTTGTTACAAATTTGACTTTAAAAAATTCAATCCTTGGCGTCAACCAGAAATTATGAAAAAAAAGTTTTTGGTTTCCATAGATTAGACTCTACAGAAAATTTCCGAACTCATAATCGATTGATCAACCCCATGGAGACCAAGTAACAGCCTCCTAAACGGCATTTGATGACTCATTCGTCACAAATTTAAATTCAAAAAATTTAATCCTCCGTGTCTACAGGAGATTATAAAAAAAAACTCATGGTCATGATAGAGTAGACTCTACAGAAGATTAACAAACCTATAATCGATCAATCAACCATATGAACACTAAGTTACAGCCCCATAAAAGGCGTTTTTTGACTTATTTGTTACAAATTTGACTTCAATAAATTTAATCCTCGGTGAACACCGGGGTTAAGAAAGGAAACTTCTAAAAATTGTAGAGAATACTATACGGAAGATTTCCAAACCCATAATCGATCGATTATCCCATGGACACCAAGTATCAGCCCCATAAAAGGCGTTTTTCGACTTATCTGAAACAAATATCAATTTGAAAAATTCATTATTGCCGTCCACCGCAGATTGAGATAAAAAACTTCTAAAAATTGTAGAGAATACTTTACAGGATATTTCTAGACTCATAATTAATTGATCATCCCTAATGAATCCAAGTTACTGCCTAAAAACAGGCGTTTTTTGACATAATTGTCACAAATTTTAGTTGAAAAAATTTAATCCTTGGTGTCTAGCGGAGATTATAAAAAAGAACTGATGGTAATAATTAAATCGACTCTAAAGAAAAGTTCCAAACCCATAATCGATCCATCAACCCCATGGTTACAAAGTAACAGCACCATAAAAGGCGTTTTTCGACTTATTTGTCACAAATTTGAATTTAAAAAATTTAATCCTTGGTATCAAATGGAGATTACGAAATAAAACTTCTGTCAATTGTAGAGAGTACTGTACAGGAAATTTCAAGACTCATAATTGATCGATCAACCTCATGGACACCAAGTAACAGCCGCATAAAATGCGTTTTTTGGCTCATTTGTCACAAATTTGACTTTGAAAACTTTAATCCTACGTTTTTACCGGTGATTAAGAAAGGAAACTCGTTAAAATTGTAAAGGATACCGTACGAGAGATTTCCAGACCCATGATTGATCGATCACCACCATAGACACCAAGTAGCAGCCCCATAAAAGGCGTTTTCGACTTATTTGTCATAAATTTAACTTCAAAAAATTCAATCCTCGGTGTCCACTAGTGATTAAGTAAAGAAACTTTAGAGAATTGTAGAGACTTCCTCACAAAATATTCCCAGATCAATAATCGATTGATCATCCTCATGGGCACCAAGTAACAGCCCCATAAAAGGCGTTTTGCGACTTACTTGACACAAATATGAATACACAAAATTCAATTCTTGCCGTTCACCGGAGATTAAGAAATAAAACTTCTGATAATATCAGTAAAAATTCTACAGAAGAATTCCAGACACATAATTGATCGATTAACCCTACGGACACCAAGTAACAGCCTCATAAAAAGCGTTCTTCGACTTATTTGTCACAAATTTGACTTTTGAATATTCAATTCTCGGTGTCCACCAGAGAATATGAAAAAAAAAATTAATTGTAATTATAGAGTTGACTTTGCAGAAGATTTCCCAACCCATGATCGATCTATCAATGCAATGGACACCAAGTATCAGCTCCATAAACGGCGTTTTTTGATTTATTCGTCACAAACTTGACTTTAAAAAATTAAATCCTATTTGTCCACCGAAGATTATGAAAAATAAATTTATGGCAATCATAGAGTAGACTCTACAGAAGATTTCCAGACACATAATTGATCGATCCATTTCCATGGACATCAAGTAATTAATTGTAATTTCCGTAGAGTATTCTCTACAATTTTTAGAAGTTTCCTTTCTTAACCCCGGTGTTCACCGAGGATTGAATTTAGTGAAGTCAAATTTGTAACAAATAAGTCAAAAAACGCCTTTGATGGTGCTGTTACTTGCTGTCCAAGGGGTTAATCGATCAATTATATGTCTGAGAGTAGATCTGTTGTAGAGTATTTTCTAATATTATCAGAATTTTACTTTCTTAATCAACGATGGACGACAAGGATTGAATTTTTTGAATTCAAATTTGTGACAAATAAGTCAATGAACGCCCTTTATGGGGCTGTTATTTTGTGACCATGGGGTTGATCGATCGATTATGGGTTTGGAACTTTTCTTTAGAGTCGACTTTATTATAACCATCAGTTTTTTTTTTCATAATCTCCGATAGACACCGAGGATTGAATTTTTAAAATGAAATTTGTGATAAATAAGTCAAAAAACGCATTTTTTGATGCAGTTACTTGGTGTCCATAGAGATGATCGATTAATTATGGGTCTGGAAATCACCTGTCAATTATCCTCAACAATTTTTAAAAGTTTTCTTTCTTAATCTCTGGTGGACTCCGTGGAATGAATTTATTTAATTCGAATTTTTGACAAATAAGTCAAAAACTGCTTTTTATTGGGCTTTAACTTGGTGGCCATAGGGTTAATCGATCAATTATAGGTTTGAAAATCTTATGTAGAGTCTCCTCCATTATAACCTTGATTTTTTTTTTCATAGTCTCAAGGAGACACTAAGGATTGAATTTTTTAACTTCAAATTTGTTACAAATAACTTTAAAAACGCTCTTTATGAGGCTGTTACTTGTTATCTATGGAATTGATCGATCGATTATAGGTTTAGAAATCGTCTGTAACGTCTACTTTATTGTGATTCTAAGTGTTTTGTTATAATCTCTGGTAGATACCGACGATTGAATTTTTTAAATTTAAATTCGTGACAAATAATTCGAAAAACGCCTTTTATGAAACTGTTACTTTGTGTCTCTGGGGTTGATCGATCGATTTTGGGTTTGGAAATTTTATTTTGAGTTGCTTTTATTATTACGATCAGTTTTTTTTTTGTAATCTCCGGTTGACACCGAGTAATAAATTTTTTAAATTCAATTTTGTGACAAACAAATCATAAAACGCTACTTATGGGGCTGCTTCTTGGTGACCATTGGGTAGATCGTTCGATTATGGATTCAAAAATTTTTTGTAAAGTCTTTTTCATAATTAAGACAAATTTTTTTAATAATCTCCGGCGGACTCGCGGGATTGAAATTTTTAAATTTAAATTTGAGACGAATAAGTGAACAAACGCGTTTTATGGGGCTGTTACTTGGTGTCCATGGGGTTGATCGATCAATTATGGGTCTGGATGTCTCCCGCAGAGTAACCTCTACAATTTTCCGAAGTTTTATTTCTCAATCTAAAGTGAAAACCAAGGATTAAATTTTTTTAATTCAAATTTGTGACTAATGAGTCAAAAAACGCCCCTTACGGGGCTGTTACTTGGTGTTCATGGGGTTGATCGATCAATTATGGATTTGGAAATCTTCTGTAGAGTATTTCCTACAATTTTGAGAAGTTTCCTTTCTCTATCTCCAGTAGACAACGAGGATTGAATTTTTTTAATTCGAATTTTTGACAAATAAGTCAAAAAACGCTTTTTATGGGGCTGCATCATGGTGTCCATGGGGTTGATCAATCAATTATAGGTTTGGAAATCTTCTTCAGAGACTATTCTATCATGAATATAAGTTTTTTTTTTATAATCTCCGGTAGACACCATAGATTGAATTTTTTAAATTTAAATTTGTTACAAATTATAGAAAAAACGCCGTTCATGGGGCTGTTACTTTGTGTCGATGCGGTCAATCGATCAATTTTGGGTCTGGGAATTTAACGTAGAGTATTTTCTTTAATTATCGTGAGTTTTCTTTCTTAATATCCAGTGGACACAAAGGATTGAATTTTTTAATTTCAAATTTGTGTCAAATAAGTCAAGAAACGCCATTTATGGTGCTGTTACTTGGTGTCCAGGGGGTTAATCGATTAATTATTGGTCCTTAAATTTTCTGTAGAGTATTCTCAATAATTTTTATGAGTTTCCTTCCTTAATATCAGGTGGACACCGAGGATTGAATTTTTAAATTCAAATTTGTGACAAATAAGTTAAAAACACATATTACGAGGCTGTTACTTGGTGTCCATCGGATTAATCGATCAATTATGGGAATGGGAATTTTCTGTAGATAATTCTCTAGAATTTTCAGCAGTTTATTCCTTAATCTCCAGTGGACACCGAGGATTGAATTTTTTAATGTCAAATTTATGGCAAATAAGTCGAATCACGATTTTTATAGGGCTGTTGCTTGGTGTCCAAGGGGCTGATCGATTTATTATTGCTCTGGAATCATTCTGTAGAATATTTTCTACAACTCTCAATAGTTTTGTTGCTTTATCCACGGTGGACACCAAGGATTGGATTTTTTAAATTAAAATGTGTGACAAAAAATTCAAAAAACGACATTCATGGGGCTCTTACTTAGTGTCCATGGGGTTGATCGATCGATGATGTGTTTGCAAAACTTCCGTATAGTTAAGTATATTACAACTATGAGTTTATTTTCATAATCTCCGGTACACAACGAGGATTCAATTTTTGAAAGTCAGATTTTGACAAATAAGTCACAAGACGCCTCTTATGGGGCTCTGTTACTTGGTGTTCGTGGGGTTGATCGATCAATTATAGATCTCGAAATCTTCTGTACAGTATTTTCTACAATTTTTGGAAGTTTTCTTTCTCAATATCCAGTGGACACCGAGGATTGAATTTTTTTAATTCAAGTTTGTGACGAATAATTCAAAAAACGTCTTCTATAGGGCTGTTTCTTGGTGTCCATGGGGTTGATCGATCGATCATGGGTTTTCAAATTTTCTGTAGAGCCTAATTCGTTCTCACCGTGAGTTATTTTTTTCATAATATCCTGTAGACAACAAGGATAAAATTTTTCAAATTTTAATTTGTGACGAATAAGTCATAAAATGCCGTTAAGGGGGCTGTTACTTGGTGTCCATGGGGTTCATCGATCGATTATGGGTTCGAAAATCGTCTGTAGAGTATTCTCTATATTTTTTAGGCGTTTCTTAACTTAATCTCCAGTGGACAACGAGGATTGAATTTTTTAAATTCAAATTGGTGACGAATAATTCAAAAAAATGCCGTTTCGGGGGCTGTTACTTGGTGTCCATGGTGTTAATCGATCAATTATGTGTCTGGAAATCTTTTGTAGAGTATTTTCTAATATTATCAGAATTTTTCTTTCTTAATTTCCGGTGGACGGCAAGGATTGAATTTTTTAAATTCATATTCTTGAGAAATGTCAAAAAACGCCTTTTATAGGGCTGATACGTGGTGTCCATAGTGTTGATCGATAGATTATGGGTTTGGAAATCTTCTGTAGAACCGACTCTATAATTAAAATGGATTTTTTTTTCATATCCTCCGGTGGTCTCCGAGGATTGAATTTTACACAGTCAAAGTCACGTTTGTGACAAATAAGTTAAAAAACGCATATTATGGGTCTGTAACTCGGTGTCCATAAGGATATTCGATGAATTATGTGTCTGCTGATCTGCTGTAGAGTATTCTTTGATATCATAAAAAGTTTTCTTTCTCAATCTCCGGTGGACAGCAAGGATCGAATTTTTTAAATTCATATTTGTGACAATCAAGTCGAAAAACAATTTATATAGGGCTGTTACGTGCTATCCATGGTGATGATCAATCAATTATGGGTCTGGGAATTTTATGTAAGGTATCTTCTACAATTTTCAAAAGTTTCCTCACTTAATCAACGGTGGACACCGAGGATTGAATTTTTCAAAGTCAAATTTGTGACAGTTCTGTCTAAAAACGCTACTTATGGGGCTGCTTCTTGTTGTCCATGGGGTTAATCGATCAATTATCGTTCTGGAAATCTTTTGTAGAGTTTACTTTATGATTACCATAAATTTATTTTTTATAATCTCAGGTGGACAACATGGATTGAATTTTTAAAAGTCAAATTTGTGACAAATAAGTCAAAAAACGCCTTTCTTGGGGCCGTTACTTGGTGTCCATGGGGTTGATCGATCGATTATAGGTTTGAAAATCTTCTGTAGACTCTACTCTATTATGACCATGAGTTTTTTTTATAATCTCCAGTAGACACCGAGGATTGAATTTTTTAAATTTAAATTTGTGACAAATAAGTTAAATACACCTTTTATGGGGCTGTTACTTTATGACTATGGGGTTGATCGATCTATTATGGGTCTTTATATCTTCTGTAGAGTATCCTCTACAATTTCCAGAAGTTTTCCGTCATAATCTCGGTCGGAAACCAAGGATTAAATTTTTTAAATTCAAATTTGTCACAAATAAGTCAAAATACGCTTTTTATGGGGCTGTTGCTTGGTGTTCATGGGGTTGATCAATCATTGCTCTGGATATATTCGGCAGAATATCTTCTACAATTTTTAAAAGTTTTGTTTCTTTATCTACGGTGGACACCAAGGATTGAATTTTTCAAATTGAAATTTGTCACAAATAAGTCAAAAAAAGACTTTTTTGGGGCTGTTACTTGGTGTTAATAGGGTTGATCGATTAATTTTGGTTCTGGAAATTTTCTGTACAATATCCTTTACAATATTCAGAAGTATTCCTTCTTAATCTCTGGTTGACACCAAAGATTGAATTTTTTAAATTTAAATTTGTGACATAAGTTAAAAACGCGTTCTATGGGGCTGTTACTTGGTGTCTATGGGCTTGATCGATTCATCATGCGTTTTGAAATTTTCCGTAAAGTTTTTTTCATTATAACCATGAGTTTTTTCTCATAATTTCCGGTAAACAACAAGGATTGAATTTTTTTAAGAAAAAATTTGTCACAAATAAGTCAAAAAAGCCTTTTATGGGAATTCGTCTAATCGAAAAGTTGAAAATAGTATAAAATAGAGATATTGCTCTTATATTTATATGCGATAGCTCATTGGATCGGGAATGACGTTTAGAAAAATTTGCCAAAAGCGTGTATTAGCACATATAAAATTGCAAAAGTTATAAACAATTAAAGATGCAAAAAAAATGGCATTTGGTTTTTTGCCAATATTTCATAACTTATTAATATTCAAGAAATTTCAAAAAAAGTTTATAAAACAGGGAGAAATTTTTAATAAAAACTCCCTACTCGCGGAAATCTATCTCCATTATTTATAATTTGAATTGAACGCTGAAAATAGGTCTGCGCGCGATATTTTTAGGTTGTTCGCGCGGCGTCAAAAGCGAGTACGGCACATTAATTAATTTATTTAAGGTATTGAATATTTTTTTTTTTTTTGATAAAATAATGGTGTGTTCTGAACACTATAAATAATTTGTTCCCGTTGGAAATTTCATTTAAAGTTAATTTTTCAACAAGTTAAGCAATTGTTAACTAACAAAATTGTCTCGAACTACCGTTTTACTTGTAAGTGAAAAAAATGTTTAAATAATTATCGTATAATATTTTCGCTTCCCTACGAAGCTCTACGCCTTTCTTACATTCATACTTAACAAGATCGCGCCATAAAAGTTATAAAAATATTTATACTTAGTTTATATCAATTTTTTTACTTGAATAAAAACTAAAAAATCAAAGTAATGTTAAATAAATTTTATTTATTCTTAATCATCAGATTATCGCTTTTTTTTATTAATACAAGATATTTATTGATTTGCAAAAAAAATTTTTCTCACCATTTGTCGATAAATTTTTTATGAACAAATTGATGATTTCAATATTTAAAAAAAATTTTATTTCACAATTTTACAATATTACAAATATTATGATTAAAAAAAAAAATTTTCTCTTAATAACAATTTTTAACTGTTTATAATCGTTTTTTTTTTATATTTCTATTGTTTGAATAATTAGTTAAGGAATTATTTTTCTTCTAAAAATCATAATTGACAGTCCTCTATGAAGTCTAATAAAAAAAATTTTTTTTCATCAACAATTCCATTGTTTATTAACTTACCAATTTGTTATAAATAAATTATTAACTTTTCTATGTTTTTTTTCTAAAACTTCTAAAATTAACAAAAACAACCATATATAACAAAGTATAGAAGAAAATTTTTTTGAATTTCTTATTGTACTTTTAAAAAATACGAGCTATAATAGTTGCAGCGGCTGTTTCGTTTGTCTACTAAAAAACTAACATAACTTTTAAACTATTCGAGATACGTAAATAAACATTTTAGTCGATATTGTAAATAGTTAAATTATCTTTTGAATAAATTATTGAAAAAAATTTTAGATATTTCTAATCTATTTATATGCGCATTTGTTTATAAAAACTTATATTTTTTTCAATGTTTTCCGCACTTTCGTGACTCCTAACTTTTTAAATAATGCAGATACGGTTACAGACCTTCAAGGCAATTCTGTCAAGTAATAAAATATATAACCGTTGTAGTTATTTATTTATAAATCATGTCATTTTTCAATCAATTAATGGCATTTGTCTCTCTTACAGTTTTCTCGATTTTCACAGTTATTATTTTTCTTCCCCTTAACTGAGGTAAAGAAGTGGCCCATTTCGTTTCACATACTCTCTAAACATGAATTAGTAAAAATTCACTGGAAGAAGTGAATATTCACTTTTTCTGAGTGCCAATCGAACCACTTTGGTTTCAAGCAGTCGCTGCAACTATTAGAGCACGTATTTTTTTAAAGTACAATAAAAAATTGAAAATAAATTTTTTCTATACTTTGTTATATATGGTTGTTTTTGTTAATTTTAGAAGTCTTAGAAAAAAAATATCAAAAATTTAAAAATTTGTTTATAACAAATTGGTAAGTTAATAAACAATAGAATTGTTGATAAAAAAAATTTTTTTCTCGTGACTCTCTAGAAGACTCTCAATTATGATTTAAAAAAAAAAAAATAATTCTTCAACTAATTATTTAAACAATAAAAATTGTAACGGGTATTTTATTCCGCTCAATTGGCCCCTTAAATTAAATTAATTGAAATAATAAAACTAACAAATGAATCTAAATTAATTAATAAAAGGGCACCACCAGGATATTTAATCGCGGTTCCTGGAACCGGAGCCAGAGCTGAGCTTATCTACAGGGAGAGAGAGTGGAGGAAGGTGATCTGAAATGAAAAAATTTTTATTTAACATGGTCAGTCCGCTTCGAGCTGTCGTGAGAGACGGACGTGTTAGAATAATTTATAACTTTACTGATAAAGTTGTGATAGTTTATAGTGCAATTGAATAAACTACGGTTTTGATTGTGCAGTGCTAGTGATCTTAAGTACCAAATCACGGTGTTTAAGAGATGTCAGAAAACAGTGATGGATTCCTAGAGGACATAGACCTTGAGAAAGACCTTGCAAATACAGTAATCGGTGAAAGTGTTACAAGTGAACACACCACAGCAACGCAAAACTCAAACGAAAAAAAAATCATGCTAACCCTGAAGCAAACCGCGGGACAAGGAAATACACCCACGTGGCAAGTCGTCGCTCGCGGCACCAAACGTCAACGAAATCACGTTAGCGAGAGCGAATCTCAAGAATTCGCAAACAGCAACAGATTCAACATCTTAAGCCAAGAAGAAGAAAACAGCAATACACAAAATAAAGAAAAAGAAAAAGAAATAAGCAAGAGAGAGCCAAAACCTCCTCCTATCTTTATCCCTGATGTAAATTCCATAGGGGATTTAGTAACAGTACTCAACCAAGTAGTTAATACTGAGGATTATCGCTATAAAGCTATTGATAGTAATGGACAACTTAAAATAATGGCCAACAATGCAGACGCATACAGAAAAATTGTACACTCTTTGGATAATGCAAATGCCTCTTATCACACGTATCAACTCAAACAACAAAGATCCTATAGAGTCGTAATTAGATCACTCCATTCATCCACTCCCACAGACTTAATAAAGGAAGAAATCGAGAAGAAAGGATATATTGTTCGAGGAGTAAGCAATATAAGAAGCAGCAAAACAAAAACACCACTACCACTATTCTTTCTGGACCTAGAGCCTAGCCACAACAATAAAGATATTTATAATATTGATCTACTCATCAACGCAAAAGTGCAAATTGAGCCACCTCGTAAGAAAAACGAGGTGGTACAATGCACTAGGTGTCAAAGATACGGACACACAAAGACATACTGCCGTCGACAACACAGATGTGTCAAATGTGGGCAAGAGCACAACACAAAACAGTGTACAAAAACAGAAGACACCCCAGCAATATGTGTGCTGTGCGAGGGAAACCACACAGCAAATTACAAAGGATGTCCAGTCTATAAGGACATTATTGATAAGAAAGAAGCTAACACCCAAAGATCGCACTGGCACAGAACTAGGTCAGACAACGTACCAAACACAAAAGCCCTACAGTACACAACCCCCATCAACAGAAGCATACAAAATACTGAGGCCGCAGGAGACCCAACAATCAACTATGCACGTGTACTAAGTCCAAGAGCAAATGCTAACGCAAGACACAGCAACTACAACCAAAACAATAATAACGTAACAGGAAATCTCATCAATAATAACAACGCAGATATTATCCTTATTTCAGAAAAATCATTTAATGAATTCAAAGAAGTAATACGCCAACAGAATGTGCTCTTAAATAATATGCTAACCCTACTTACGACGGTAGTACAAAGCCTACCTCCTCGTAATGTTTAATTTCTATCACATAGCACTCTGGAATGCTAACGGGCTAGCGAATCACAGGCAGGAACTAGTCACTTACCTATACGCGAATAAAATAGACATTATGCTCGTTTCAGAAACACACTTCACCAGCCTTAATTATCTCCAAATACCCAACTTTATCGTCTACGACACCAAGCATCCCGACGGTACTGCCCATGGAGGCACAGCAATAATAATTAAAAAGACCATCAGACACCATGAACTCAACAAGTTTGAAACAGACTACCTACAAGCCACATCTATAGAAATTGAAGACCTCAATCACGGTCCAATAGTAATAGCGGCAGTATACTGTCCACCCAAACACAAAATCAAGCAAAATCAATTCAGCGACTTCCTAAACTCTCTTGGCAGCAAATTCATTGCAGGTGGAGACTATAACGCAAAAAACATCCACTGGAGTTCGAGACTAGACACCACTAGAGGTAGAGAACTACGTAAAGCTCTTTCGACCAACAACTACGATACACTATCTACAGGGGAACCGACCTACTGGCCAACCGATACTAACAAAATACCGGATGTACTAGATATCTTTATCACTAAAGGCATTGCAAAAACCTCCACATGCATAGAATCAAGTCTTGACCTGTCATCTGACCACACACCTGTACTTCTGACAATAAACACAAAAATTACACATAAAGCCACAACAAACTACTTACACAATAAAAACACTAACTGGGAGACTTTTCACGAAAAAGTCCATCATAAAATTAACTTAAATCTTCCGCAAAACAGTAACGAAGACATTGATAAAGCCACGGAACATCTCACTTCAATCATACGAGAGGCAGTCGAAGAAGCTACCCTACCCAACAACGACACAACCACAGACAGCTGGAACCAATATCCCAAGGAAATAAAAGAAAAATTAAAACAAAAGCGAAAACTCCGAGGAATATGGCAATTAACGAGAAACCCCATAGATAAAACGAACAACAGATCCACTCGTGAGCTCAAAAAGCTTATCTATGACTTCCAGAACGATACTCTCCAACATAGTCTTCAAAAACTGACAGCAACTGCTGCCACGGATTACTCTCTATGGAAAACAACAAAAAGACTAAAACAGCCTCAGCAGCCAAACCCACCTCTAAAACAACAAAACGGATGGGCTAGAAGTGATGCTGAAAAAGCCGAAGTACTTGCTAAACACCTAGCTGAAGTTTTACACCCCTACCCGTCAACGCCGAAGACACAGACATCAGGAAATTTCTCGACTGTCCACTACCTATGTCACTACCAATCAAATGCTTCTCACCCACCGAAATACGGTTAACAATTCTAAAAAAAATCAAGTGTAAAAAGTCACCTGGTCACGACCAAATAACTGGGAAAATACTTAAAGAACTGCCTGCAAAAGCTTTTGTATTCATTGCTTCCCTATTCAATTCTATCCTGGGAAACAATTACTCCCCACCAGAGTGTAAAGTCGCTGAAATTATAATGATTTCAAAACCAGGTAAACCACCCAATAATGTATCCTCTTATAGACCCATCAGCCTACTCACGATTATCTCTAAATTATTCGAAAAACTACTGCTTTAACGAATAAAAGTAACTGCTAGCGAAGAAGAACTCATTCCCAACCACCAATTCGGCTTCAGAAATAAACACTCTACGATAGAGCAAGTTAACAGAGTATTCAACAACATATCCAACGCACTAGAAGAAAAAAATACTGCTCTGCAGCATTCCTAGACATACAGCAAGTGTTCGACAAGGTCTGGCATACGGGTCTCCTATACAAAATTAAGAAGGATCTACCTCAGTACTACTTGCTATTAAAATCATACTTGAGCAATCGCAAGTTCTATGTGCGACATGGACAAGCCAAATCCACATTCCACCTGGTTCAAGCTGGAGTCCCACAAGGCAGCGTCCTTGGACCATTCCTGTACACTCTATTCACGGCTGACCTACCTGTGGACGAGCAAACAACTACAGCCACCTTTGCTGATGATACAGCAATTATAGCAGCAGATACTGACCCTACGACGGCTTCAGAACTACTATAAAAAGGGCTTAGGCAGGTACAGTCATGGATGGAGAACTGGAGACTAAAAGCAAGCCCAACTAAGTCAGTCCAAATCACCTTTACCACCAGAAGAGGTGACTGTCCACCAGTCACACTATATGGTGAACCTCTCCATACTACCAACGAGGTTAAATATCTTGGCTTACACCTAGACAGACGTCTAACCTGGGCTAAGCACATAAAAACCAAGAGGAAGGAAATAGAACTAAAAACAAGACGACTATACTGGCTACTTGGTAAAAAATCCAAGCTCCGCTGAATAATAAATTAAACATCTATAAACTTATCCTAAAACCCATCTGGACGTACGGCATACAACTATGGGGTACGGCCAGCAACTCAAATCTAGAAATATTACAAAGATTTCAAAATAAAACAATTAGAAACATTGTTAATGCCCCCTGGTATGTATCCAACGCAATAATAAGTAGAGACCTGAACATCCCGACTATCAAGGAAGAAATCATGAGACTGAGCGTGATATACGAAGGCAGACTAGAAAACCATCTAAATCCCATGGCATCAGAATTGCTAAACAAAGAGACAACTAGAAGACTAAAACGGTTCAAAACAATTGATCTAAAAAATCGTTTTCAATAATAGTGGACATTGTCCTAAATACCCGTCATTTACATAGAATCACAAAAATTATTTATTGTTATCAAATAACAAATTGTAATTTAAATATATGATAAAAAAAAAAAAAAAAATTTAACATGGTACCAAAAATTTATTAACAACAAAATAAAATAACAACTTTTTCACTCGCACCTACACTAAATCACTTGAAACTAATTTAATGCTATACACTACTAGTTCTCGGCTCGGCAAAACATCAACAAGCAGAGAACGTAGTAACTCAACTAACTAACGCCTCAACAACACGGCTAGTCCTCTACCCGGCAAAACATCAACAAGCAGAGGACGTTGCCAAAAATCTTAATCCTGACAGTACCCTCTTATGGAGCGTCTATACCGCAGTTTCTAACTAAATCGCGCTGTCCACCGGACCCTCACGCTCTATCAAAATTCTTAATTCTGACGGTACCCTCTTATGGAGCGTCTATACCGCAGTTTCTAACTAAATCGCGCTGTCCACCGGACCCTCACGTTCTAAGACTGTACGAACTACTCTACTCGGCAAAACATCAACAAGTAGAGAATCTACACACTCACACATTAGTTCTCGGCTCGGCAAAACATCAACAAGCAGAGAACGTACACACTCACACACGTATAACCCGCACGGTCTTCACACACTCTCCGACTTTACTTAACTTTTATTTTTGACTTATAAAAGTTATTAGAAAATTTAATATCAGGAAATCATTACGTCAAACTTTTCAAAATCTAAACTAAAAACTAATGCCTGAATTTATTCCAGATTAACCACGGGTTTAATACTCAACATTAAATAAATTTTCCGGATTTTACAGATTAAAATTTATATATTTATTTCCCAAAATTACTATTCCATCCATCCCAACGTAATTATAAATCCTAATTCCAAATTTCAAATTAAAATCATTAACTAATTAATTGCCGTGGTCCTAATAATACAACAATAAATATTTAATCACAAGAGGTCTCCGTATCTTGAATTAATAAATTAAAATCTATTGACAGATGTCTTAATAATCTGCCAACAATGTTCGGTTACTTCCGAGATTTTACAAATTAATTTTTCCTGAATTTACTTTATTTATTTTATAAATTATTTCGTTAAATTATTTTACTTTGTCTAATTTATTTCACCAGAATTTTATAAATCCATTTTACTAAAAGGCCGAGTTCAATATATAAAAAGACCGCGTGGAATTTTTCGATTAATAAATAATTAATAAAATAATTTATCTCAACGTAAAATAAATTCACGAAAAATTATCCACGGGTATTCAATCTCAATTGCGTCGAAGTTCAGTAATCAATTCTCAATAATTTATATAATGTTAAATAAATAATATTTTCTTGTAATAAATAATATTAAATAACAATAATTCGATTGTTCTTAATAATTCGTCTTGTCAAATAATTGCCACGAATTTGCGCGCTCAAAATGGACGCCGGCATTCGTTAGTGCATAGTAGTCTTTGACCTTGGGTACACGTTAACTGCGTTGTAAAATTCAACCGACACTTGGCTACTCCGTGAGAAGACAATGGAATTTTCTCGAAGCTTTTAATTCTCGGTATTATTTTATGAAATAAAATAAATGTTACTAAACCGATTTTCCAGATGTTCAGAATGATTTAGAATCAATCGAGTAAATTAATAAATTTTCTCGACAATTAACACCGCATGGTCCTTGAGCAGTCCTCGGGTATAAACCTCCTAGAGGTACGCTCAACGGCAACTAACGAATAAAATTTAATTGCAATTAAATGATTATTGAATTATTATTAAATAAATTGAGAATAATTAATCAGAGGAGAAGTAAACTGAGTAAAAGCCCCGTGGTCCACTCCTAGCCCACAAAGTAATTATTGATACCTTGTTGGATTATACGACGATCTAACTCACTACTCGAGATTGGAGTCCTAGATGTTATTGGCTTCTGTCGTCTCGTAACTACTCCGGGGATCGGTTCTTCTTGATTTGTGGCACACTGTTTGACGGTTACACTACTTCTCCCTGTCACAACGCCTGGCTCACCTATATAACAACCCAAAAATACCCTCTCCTACTCTCTCTTTAGGCCCGAAGATCGAGGCGCACCAGTGCTAGTCGAATAGTTATCGATCTCTGAAGACTTATCGATGCAGGGTAATCTTACCCTGTAACAAAATATAAAAAAAAACGATTATAAACAATTAAAAATTGTTATTAAGGAAAAATTTTTTTTTTTAAATTATAATATTTGTAATATAGTAAAGTTGTGAACAAAAATTTTTTTTAAATAATGAAATAATCAATTTGTTTATAAAAAATGTATCAACAAATGGCAAGAAAAATTTTTGTTGCAATTTAATAAATATCTTGTATTAATAAAAAAACGATAATCTGATGATTAAGAAAAAAAAAATTTTTTTAACAACATTACTTGAATTTTTTAGTTTTCGTTCGAGTAAAAAAACTATTATAAACAAAGTATAAATTTTTTTAACTTTTATATCGCCATCTTGTTAAGTATGTATGTAAGAAAGGCTCTGCGAAGCGAAAATTTTTCACGACAATTATTTAAACATTTTTTTTCACTTACAATTAAGACGGTAGTTCGAGAAAATTTTGTTAGTTATGAATTGTTTAACTTGTTGAAGAGTTAACTTTTAATAAAATTTCCAACGGGAATAAATTATTTATAGTGTTTAGAAAACATCATTATTTTAAAATTTAAAAATAAATATTCAATACCTTAAATAAATTAATTAATGTGCCGTACTCGCTTTTGACGCCGCGCGCGCAACTTAAAAATGTTGCGCGCAGACCTATTTTCAGCGTTAAATTAAAATTATAAATAATGGAGATAGAGTTCCGCGAATTGAGAGTTTTTTATTGGAAATTCTCACTTGTTTCATAATCTTTTTTTGAAATTTCTTAAATATTAATAGTTTATGAAATATTGGCAAAAAACCAAATGCCATTTTTTTTGCATCTTTAACTGTTTATAACTTTTGCAATTTTTTTTGTGCTAATACACGCTTTTAGCACGGTTTTTCTAGACATTCCTCCGGATCCAATGAGCTATCGCACATAATTTTAAGAGCAGTATCTCCATTTTGTACCATTTTCAACTTGTCGACTAGACTAACTGTTACTTGGTGTTCATGGGGTTGATCGATCGATTATGGGATTGAAAATTTCCTGTAAAGATAACTCTATCATTACTATAAGTTTTTTTTCAAATCTTCCGTAGACACCGAGGTTTGAATTTTTCAAAGTCAAATTAGTGACAAATAAGTCAAAAAACGCTTTTTCTGGCGTTAAAACTTGGTGTTTATGGGGTTAATCGATCGATTATGGGTCTGGAAATCATATGTAAAGTATCCTCTACAATTTTCAAAAGTTTCCTTTCTTAATCTCTGGTGGACACCAAAGATTGAATTTTTTAAATATAAATTTGTGACATATAAGTCAAAAAACGCGTTCTATGGGGCTGTTACTTGGTGTTACTCTGATCAAAGTCTGCTTAACTCATTTAGTTCTAGATTGGAGACTCTGGAGTCCAATGTCAAAAGCCCAGCAGTCCAATGCCTGGACTCTACGGTAAAAAATCAAATAGACAAGCTGTCAGCGATGCTTGAAGAACAGTCCAGACAACTCAGGCGTAACAACGTGATCATCAACGGTCTTCAAACTAATCTGACGACGGCTTACGAAGAAGTCAAAGTCTTCCTTGAACAAAAATTCATCGTAACATCGTATCATCTTTTATATGTTGCAATAAAAATTATGCGATTAAGAGTTCGTGATTCTCTTACTATTGCGTTTAAACATGTTGGTAAAAATACAGCAGTCACTCGACAACAAATTGAGAACGAACAATATATTAATAACTGTATCGAAACCAACCTTGCTTTCCTACGATCAATTCCAAACTCGACATGGTATTGGTCTAATCGTAAAAAAGACCTTTTTGCTATGATTAGGCAACTTGGTAAACCAACAATTTTTTTGACAATTAGTGCTAATGAAATCGGCTGGACGGACTTAATTCAAAAATTGTACAAATTAAAACATTGTGGAGTCGACATAACGCTAGAAGCTGCCGAAAACTTGCATTATCTGGAGAAAACGACTTTAATTAATGAGGATGCTGTAACTTGTGCGATTCACTTTAACAAGTTGTAACAGGGTAAATTACCCTTAATCGATAAGTCGCCAGAGATCGATAACTTTTCGACTAGCATTTGAGCGCATCGATCTTCGGGCCTAGAAAGAGAGAGCAGGAGGGGGTATTTTTGGGGTCGTTATATAGACGAGCCATGCGTGGTGTCCGGAGAAGTAGTAAAGTGTTGGAACGAGTAACATCAAGAAGTCCAAAGAAGGAAGCGAGTATCAACCATAGAGTTTCTTCAACCAAATTTACACCAGGTATTGGACTTTGGTAATGATGAGCTTTGGGGCCATATACCCGGCTCATCAAATACACTACTTCTCATTTTATTTATTCAAGTTTGGATAATTTAATTGTTTAATAATTTTGCTCGATAATAATTAATTATTTAATTGAATTGATTCGTTAATTGCTGGGAGCGTTCCTCCTGGGGATTTATACCCGAGGAATGTTCTAGACCTCTTGGGTTTACAAGTCGTGAATAATTAATTTTATTAATACAGTTGGTTAATAATTATTAAGGGGTTACATTGGTTTCGTGGGTTCAAAAAATCGATTTTTTTTTTGGCTCATTGATTTCTACAACATCTCAAGAATATTGTCCTAAATTTTCAAGTCGATCCGAATAATAGTTTTGGAGATACAACCTTAGGAAGGTGTGCGCTCCAAGTCAGGTATAGAAGGGTCAGCGCGCCTCAGGTATAGTGTGTAGTGAGCAGCTGCTCGTCTATTGTTTGTCTGTCATTGTGGTGTGAGTTCACTATATGGTGTGAGTTCACTAATCGGATATTATTCGGGAAAAGTGTTGGATGTGTTGGTGAAATCTTCTTATTGTAAGTTATGTGAAAGCTGGAAAAAAAAATTAGATACTGCAGAATATGAAGAATGGAAAGAAGAACACATTGAAACAAATCAATGCACCGCCAATCACACTGGAGCATCAGGAAACATGGAAGTCTCATCGATTATTGAAATGTTTAAACGCTCGATTGTCAAATATGGACTGAGGTTCGTAAATTATATAGGAGATGGGGACTCAAAAACCTACTCTGGTCTTCTCAAAGCCCAGCCTTACGGTGACGATTTTGTTATCACTAAAAAAGAATGCGTTGGACACGTGCAAAAAAGAATGGGGACCCGTTTGCGTGAGTTAGTAAAGAAAACAACTGAGGAAAAAATGGTAAAAGGTAAAAAAACACAAAAAAAAATTCTTTCTGGCAAAGGTAAACTGACCAGTAAACTAATAGACAAATTAACTGTGTACTATGGTTTGGCGATAAAGAGAAACTGTGAATCAGTAGAAAAAATGAAAGAGGCTATATGGGCTACCTATTATCACTATAGCTCTACAGATACAAAACCTCAGCACGATAACTGCCCAAAAGGTCCAGACTCTTGGTGCGCTTGGCAACGAGCATCAGCTACAAATACTCTTTCATCATTTAAACATGAGTATACTCCATTACCAGATGAAGTTTTGATTGCTATGAAACCAATATATGATGATCTCAGTAAGGATGAGCTTCTTGAATGGTGTGTTGGTGGTTTCACACAAAATAACAACGAGAGCTTCAACCAGTTGATCTGGAAAATTACTCCAAAAATACTTCCTGCTGGTTCAAAGATTGTTAATATTGCGGCATTGGTCGCTGCTTGTATCTTCAATGAAGGAACATCAGCTTTATTATTGATTATGCACGGTATGGATTTAAAATTAGGCCGAAACTCCCACGAATATGACCGAATTTCGGATGAAAACCGTGTATGCGCAGCCGAAAAAAAATCTGCGAGCGAGACTCGCGAAGCCAGAATCCGTCATCGACAGGAGCAAAAGGATGCCCTGGACATTGCAACTGCTGCAGGATCTTTACTTTATGGCCCAGGAATCGACGATTCACTGTAAGTTACAAAAAACATTTTTTTTTCCACTTTTATTGTTACTCAAAACTTTAAACGCGTTTTTCTCGGAACCGTGTTTTCAATGTCGGTTGTCAAATGTTCTCGAAAACTACTCAACTGATCTTGATGAAATTTCACACAGGTGTTCGAGATACAATTTACTCGTGCTTGGACGAAGGATTTTTTTTTTTTTTTCAATTACAACTATTTAAAAAAAAACAAAATGTCAAGCAAATTTGACCGAAATTTTCATTTTTTTGGAAAATTGTCTGCCAAAATTCCAATTTTTACTTTTTTTTTCTTTTCTTCGTTCAAGCACGAGTTTATGGTCTTAACTAAAAAACTTATTTTTGTTTTTTCATTTTAGATGATTTTGTCAGTAGTTATGCTGACAACGCAGACGCACCTTTTTTCCGAGGGGTCACCGGAAATGACGTCACAATGGAGGAGTTTTAATTTTTTTTTTTTTGAAAATTTTAGAAATTATTCTTTAAATATGTATCTATAAGACAGAAAAAAATTTGAATTAAATAAATAATTTTTTACATAGAAAAAAAAAATATTGAAAATAGGCCTTTTTTTACCCGACGAAACCCATGTAACCCCTTAACATCTTGAGGTTGGTTTAAATAAATCTATTTTATATTAATTAAATTCTGAACACCGAGAAGGTTCCAATCGACACGACATAGTATTCGGTACCCGAGGTCAAAACGTGCTACGCGGTAACGAACAACGGCGTCCATTTTGAGCGCGCAAATTCCTTGAGAATTTTGCAACGCAGTAAATTTTCAAAATTATCAGCTGGACTATTTTTATAAAATATAGCAGTTGAATTACCATTCAATTAATTATATATACTGATTTATATTTTATCATTAATTGAAAATTATTTAATTATTTATTGGAAACAATTTTTTTTACCGGAAACTGATTCATTGAGAAAACTGCGACGCATTTAGTAATTGAACGTCGTGGATAATTTTCTGTAATTATTTTACACCGAGGCGAATTATTAATTATCCAATCGTCATTCTCAAATTACTAGAAAATAATTATTCCACGTGTTATTAATTATTGAGAATTAATTTACTAAATTTCGGAGCAGATAAGACTGATGTACCCGTAGATAAACTTTCGGCAAGTAATTTGTATATTGAGAAATTACTAATTAATTATCTAATTTAATTGCCAATTTCTACTTGGGTTGTCTTATATATTGAAGTCATGTACTGGAAAATTGTTAATAATTTAATATCATTGTTCCGGTAGAAATTGTTATAAAACTATTTATTGTGTGGATTACGTCCGAGTAAAAATTTAGTTAATTTTATAAAGAATGTTCTTTGAAAAAATTTTATTTAATGCTGAGTATTAAACTCGTGGATAATTTGGAATAAATTCAAGCGTCGGTTTTTAGTGTAGATTTTTTTGAGAATTAAATTATCAGTTGTGAAAATTGTTTATGATTTTAATCTCGAGCTAATGACTGAATAATTTTAGATATGTGTGTGGAGACGCGTGGGTAATGTGTGTGTGAGATAGTACCGCTCAAGAGGCACGTTGAGCACGCTTGAGTCCATCTGACTCCGGGGCGGGAAATCCTAGAAGCCGTTGTATAGACGCCAAGTGGGGTACAGCGGTAGTAAGTTAGAAACTGCGGTATAGACGCTCCATAAGAGGGTACCGTTAGGATTAAGAATTTTGATAGAGCGTGAGGGTCCGGTGGACAGCGCGACTTAGTTAGAAACTGCAGTATAGACGCTCCATAAGAGGGTACTGTAGGATTAAGAATTTCTGTTAGTTTTAAGAGGTCCTGGTCAGCCGTTAGTTAGGCTGTAGTCTTAAGTTGTTAATTGTAGTGTGAGTGCGTGAGTGACCACCAATTGTTATTTTATATGGTTAATAAATATCGATCTATTGTTAAATAAAAATTTATTTCTTCCAGATCACCTTCCTCCAATCTCTCTTCCTGTAGATTATAAGCTCAGCTCTGGTTTCCGGTTCCAGGAACCGAGATACAAAATCCTGGTGGCGCCCCTGAATAATCTTAGTCATTTGTTAATATATTGTTGTTAGTTAAATTTAGAGAGGGGCTAAAAGTGCGGGAAGTAAAGAACCCGTTACAAAGTTAGTGAATGTTTTGGTTGCTATTTTGCAATCAAAAAAATTTAGTCCTTTTGGGAAATATTACGTTGTAGATTACTTCAAGAGGATTGAATTCCAACATCGTGGAAGTCCACACGCTCACATGTTACTATGATTGAATAACGCTCCAGTGGATGCTCTAAATAATAACAAAATTGATGCTATAGCATTAATTGATTACTTAATTTCAGTCTCATCTGAAGAAGCATCAGGTAACATGAAACTTTAGATCCACAAGCACACATTCACGGTTTTAAAAAAATTGTTGCCAATAGACCACAGAAGTGCAGGTTCGAGGCTCCTTTTATGCCTTGTCAAAGAACCATTATATTATCACCTATGCAGAAAGAAGAACCGGATTTTCAACATTATTCTAATCATTACAAGAGTTTAAGATTAAATCTTGAAAATAAAGACTATCTCGATATGGATGCATTTTATGAAGACAACGATATACATTCAGATGACCACTATCATAATATATTGCGAGCTAGAATCAATAGACCCAGAGTATTTTTAAAATGCCAGCCACATGAGAAATGGCACAATCCATTTAATCCATTTCTTTTCAATATTGTGAAGTCTAACATGGATATTCAATTTATTACGGAAGAGTATACTTGTGCCGCTTACGTCGCCGAGTACGTCAATAAAACCAACAGAGGAGTGAGTCATCTTCAACGTCTCATTATCGAAATTATGAATGAACATCCAGAGTTTGATATTGTTGAAGTTACTCGAAAAATCGGAGTCAATATGTTAAATAGTGTAGAGATGACAAGTCAAGAAGCTGCTTGGTATCTATTACGAGAGCCAGTGTCCAAATGTTCCACTGTTGTAACCACTATTCCCACAATGTGGCCTACTGATCGGCAAAGAATTCGAAAAACTCAAAAAGAATTAGACGCAATGGGTGTTGGAGATGATTTAACTGATATTTGGCGTGATGATTGGTTCGACAAATATGAAAAGTGACATCAAAACGTGGAAAATGTCACACTCACTCAGTTTGTTGCAAAATATACTGTTCAGAGCAACGGAACTTATTTAAAGAGAAATAAACAACGTATTATTCGCTATCGTACCTTTGGTATGGCACAAGATTTAAACGAATATAAAAGAGAAATGGTGTCCTTACACTTTCCTTTTCGCAACGAAGATGCAGAAATTCTGTCGGAATTCAAATTCATCCAAATATATGATGAAAACGAGGATTTGATTTTAAATCGTCGACGAGAATTTGAATCAAATCTTGACATTCAAAAGACGATTCAAATTTGTCGCAATTTGTGTCGTAATGATATTAATCTTGCAAATGATGATGTTGAAGATGCAGCGACCAGATGCGCTGAACCTGATCCATATCAACATTTGTTTCAAAATGCGAATTCAGATATCACTGCTGACATTCGTTTGGCTGTACTGAACAAACTTGGACCCATTGCCAAGAAAAAAGAAAATTTGATATCAAATGCAGACTTTTGTGAATTGATGAGAATGTCAAACAGCAAACAAATTGAACTGTTACAACATGTAATATCACATCTATTATCTCCAAATAAAAGTCCTCTTCAAATTTTCTTGACTGGCCCAGCTGGTTGTGGCAAAACATTTGTTATCCAGCTTATCATGGTTATTTATAATCGTTTTACGAATACTGATGGTTTATGCAATGCATACATTGCATGTGCTTCGACTGGTAAAGCCGCTGTAGCAATTGATGGTACCACGGTGCATACAGCATTCAAGATTACTCTTTCAAAGTTACTTCCCTTAAGCATTGAAGTAGCTCATCAGTATCGAGCACTCTTTAAATTTGTAAAAGTTATAAATATTGATGAAATAAGCATGATTAGTGCTGAATTACTTGGACACATTGATTCACGCTTAAAACAAATTACGGGAAACTTCGACACTAATTTTGGAGGATTGGATATGATTTTAATTGGTGATTTGCGTCAATTACCGCCAGTCAGAGCTACGCCGATTTATAAACAGCAAAAATAAACAATTATTAGTCCAATTCTGTGGAGAAGTCTTAAATTTTACGCTTTAGTGGAAGTAATGAGGCAGGCTCATCAACTATTTTCATCAATTTTAACCAAAATTGGTAACGGTGAACAACTAGAAAGTCATGAATTGGAACTAATACAATCGCGATTTTTTACTGTCGACGAAGCCAACACACCGTAGAATAAGTTTATACAACACAAACCACGCTTTCGAAACTTACAATAAAAAAATTTTAGATGAATCTTCAGAAAAACATATTTCTATAACTCAAGACATTTATACTGGATACACATCAACAGAACAACAAGCTTTTGTACGACAAAAATTGCACAAAATGTCATTTATTGACACTGGAGGTTTACCATATGAAACAGTATTTGTACAAGGTATTTTTTATATGATAACAACAAATATTGATGTCTCAGATGGTTTAGCTAATGGCGCTGTTGGAAAATTAGCATGCATTGAACGAGATGATTTAGGAGAGATAACTTTTGCATGGCTTGAGTTTCCCGATTCGCCGAAAACTATTGAAAAAATTAGAAAAAAAGTTGCTGGTCATGTTGCGGATAATAATATTAGTAAAACAGCTGTACCAATCGGAAGAAGATCGTCGACAATACCACTAAATAATAACAAAACGATGAATGTTAAAGGGTTACATCTGCCATTAGTTTGTGCTTGCACGACGACAATACACAAGTCTCAAGGAAGCACATACTCTGAAATTGTCTACGAATACGATAAGAAACATTCTCAATCATTAGTATACGTTGCTTTATCACGAGTTACTAATATCAAAGGATTATTCATTACTACAAGTGGTAATGATTTGACTTTTTATCATGGAAGAAGACCATCAACGACAATGATCCATTTACAAGATGAATTCCGAAGACTTTCAATGAACTGTTTGGAAACAATAGATAAGCAAATTCCAATTTCATACGCCAAAATAATGGATTAACTGTATACACTCTTAACTGTCAGTCTTCGAAGTCATTCTCAGGATTTAACAAATTCTGTTATACAGGCTTCAAACATCGTACTTCTATCTGAAACTTGGTTAAATGACTCTGAAGATATAAGTATACCTAATTTCAACTGTATAGTAAAATTTAAACGACCAAATGTTCGAACAGGAGTAGTAGGAATTTACTCTAACGAAAATAATAATACGTGTAATATTGTCAGGCCAAATATTCATATGACAGCAATGCAATCAATTGGGAGCAACAGTAACTGGTGATATTTGTATTGCTGAATGTCAATCTCTTGATGGAAAAAAAATTATTTTCGCTGCAGTGTATATATCTGTCAATCAAAAGCTTAACAATATTATTTCTTTTCTTCATCAACAATTACTTGCAAATAGCCATGGAGGTGCTGCTCTTACTAATAAAGATTATGATAAAATACCTCTTCTTTTAGGTGGTGATTTTAACGTAAACTTTGCATCTGACGATTCGACACCATTAATTAACTTTTTATATGAAAAATTCAGTCTACAATTAAATAATAATCCTAACATGTCGACAACTAAATACGGAACCACAATAGATGCCATTTTTACACGTTATTTAGAAAATATTGAAACAAGAACTTATGTTTCATATTTTAGTTACCGTAAGGCTTTAGTGACAACCATACCATTACAAATACCATCAGATAATGTTGTTCATATTGAAGAAATAAATTGAAAGAATATGTGATATAACTAGTGTAAATTTTTCTCATTTAATCCTTTTAATACTATATATGCATAAATCTTTTATGTTCCTGTCTTTGAAATCTATTAACTATTAATTAATAAATTTTAAATTGAGTTTGCCAAAGAAGTTTCACTTCTAACATGTTTACTCTGTACACACGCTCTTTTTTTTTAAAGTCAAATATGTAACAATTAAGTCAAAAAACGCTTTTTATGGGGCTGTTACTTGGTGTCCATAGGGTTGATCGATCGATTATTGGTTTGAAAATGTTCTGTAAAATCGACTCTATGATTAACATGAATGTTTTTTCATCATCTCGGGTCGACACCGAGGATTGAATTCTTTAAATTCAAATTTGCGACAAATAAGTCAAAAAACGCGTTCTATGGGGCAGTTACTTGGTGTCTATTAGATTAATCGATAAATTATGGGAATTAGAATCTTCTGTAGAGTATCCTCTAGAATTTTTAGAAGTTCCATCCCTTAATCTCCGGTGAACACCGAGTATTGAATTTTTTGAAGTCAAATTTGTGACAAATAAGTAAAAATACGCTTTTTATGGGGCTGTTGCTTAGTGCCCATAGGGTTGATCGATTAATCATGGGTCTGGAAATATTCCTTAAAGTATTCTGTACAATTTTTGAAAGTTTTCTTTCGTAATCTCCACCGGACACCAAGGATTGGATTTTTTGTATCAAAAAAATAAATTTCAACTGACGGTGGAGAAGTCAGTTGTCATTTATCTTTGTCCAGGTCGCCCAACAATCGAATAAAAATGCGAAATTAACAAAAAATGACTCGGGATGTAACTCAGCCGCCCAAGCAACGTGCAGCTTTCCCTCAGGCTGGGTTAGTGCACGATTTGGGACGCCATCTTTTTTTTACCAGGAAATAGCAAACCTCAGATTTACCACACTGAAAAAAAAGTTTAAGTCCTATGGGTATGCTCTTTTTTAATGAATTGGTATTGTGAATATGATATAAAAATGTATTATCGCAATACTCTGTTTAAGTGAGTGACTTATATTTTTCGTACGATACTATTGCAAATTCAGAGAGTATAGCAAAAAAAGTTCCCGCGTAAGAGTCAGTGCGTACTTTGCTTCTTTTTTCCTCGTGTTTATGTACCGTGTTTGTACCTGTAACCTAAACATCGTTTTTAAGAGCATAAAAAACAATATTCATATAATTGACATTAACAATAATTATTTATGGATCCGTGGATAAAAAATAAATAACCTAAGTGGAATTGATCCTCCTATCACATGTATGTCATTTTATATTATGTAAAATGAATATATTATGAAATGATATGTCATTTTATAATATTGTAAATTTGAACACATTGTCAACCGATGTTAACCTTTATTACAATAATTGTAACATCCTAACATTAATGTTTTAATTATTATTTTTTAAGTAATAAAATTTTAAAAATTTAAAAATTAAATATATGAATCAATAAAAAATAACAAAAAATTAGAAAAACGGTAGACCCTGAAGGCCATTCATGCAACTTCCCGCTAATTCCATACCTAGGTGCTTAAAATTGCACTAATTATGGTTTTGAGCCCTCCGAGCTCAAAAATACAATTAATGTGTTATTTTAAGCTCTGAGAGCTTGAAAAGATAGTTTTTCTATGCCTTTGAGCTCTTCTAGCTCAAAAGTCTGATAGAAGTTTCATAGAACAATATTCTTTTAATTTTCAAATCGCACTAACTTTCGAATGAATCAACCGATTTTTACGCAGTTGTAAGCATTTGACGCAATTTTTTCAGTTTCAAAAAGAATTTTCAGGTATAAATTGATAAAACTAGGAAATTTGGAGTAATTTCAAAAAAACACTTTTTTCAGTTTTTTTTCGTTCTTGATATCTCTTGAACAAATTGACCAATTTTGACTGGCTTGACGGCGATCGGGGTAATTTTTCCATGCACACACACATATTTTTATCGTCATAAAAAAACATTGATGAAAAATTGCATACTTTTATAAATTGAATTGAATTATTAATAATAAACTATCATTATTTTGTGTGACGGGTGGGTCTACCCTCCCGTCTATATCTCGATACTAAATCTATATTTGTAAATCGATATATTAAACGGCCCAACTTGCCCTCATGAAATAGGAACTCTCGTCTTCTGTGATCAGTCAGCAAGATTAAGACTTACTTAGAATCGCGACGCTTCTACGAATTGAACATGCACGTGGTGCTGAAACGACAGTTTATCAATGGTCATTTAACAATACCTGGCGCATTAATACCGATTTTTCGCTGATTCAGGGAACATAAAAGTAGTTACGTTAATCCGCGGGCATAATAATATGAGTTCCTTTCGCGGATTAACACTAGCTTGGCGCAATAATACAATAATCGGCAACGCCCGCGACGAAGGATATATAAACTCGATCATCCAGGAGAAGCCAGCTTTTGCGTCACCTACAGTCAGTCAGTCGATTAGTCTGTCCGAATCTATATCGAGTCCGAATAATAGTACCGAGCTTAATTGTCTAAATTAGACTCTCATTCTCATTACTGCTACATCTGTCTCCGTTAAAGAATCATTGCGTTTTGCTGTTAAATTGATCTTAATATTGGAACTGTGTTTTATCGTGAATAATTAGTTTGTAAAAGAGACTCTCAGGGCCATTCAGGGTCTCCCATGCTTTGGGGACGCCCAATAAACAATCATTAACATAATTCACCTGTATTCTTTATTCGCGAAGCGACCCACACCCTTTCCCATCTTTTAAATAAGTTCCTGTGAGATACTGAGTTAGTCCGGATGTCTGATACGTGAAAGGTAACAGATCCAGGAGTAAGCCCACACGTAACAGGAATTTTGGCGCCCAACGTGGTTGTCGCCCAGCTAAATGAATCGAGTGAAGTGAATTGTGCGAACATTTAGTGGTGAGTACCCAGGAAATGGAAAACTGAGAACTCAAAATAAAATATACCCGGGTATTTGATGGAGTGTTACATAAACAAAGAATCGGAAAAAGTGAAATAAAGAGGTTATACAGAAAAGTGAAATATCATAAAGTGAAATGAGAAAAAGGAAATATAAGTGAGAAATATCGAGAAAATGAAATAAGGAAGAAAATAAAAAAATTATACGTGAAATACAAAGGTTATACAGGAAAAAGGAAATAAATGACAGAAATATTGAGAAAGTGAAATAAGAAAAAGGAAATAAATGACAGAAATATTGAGAAAGTGAAATAAGAAATGGAAATAAAAGACAAAAATAGTGGAAAAGTGAAATAAGAAAGAAAATAACAAGATTATAAGGAAAAAGTCAAAGGCTTTACAGGGAAAAGTGATAATAAGTTCGAGAAAAAAAAAAAAAAAATAAAATAGAGAAAACGATAAAAGTGCCAAAATAACTGAAGAAGATATAATAGAATAGAAGAAAGTCCTCAAAAGAGAAAACGTAAAGGACACAAAGTGAACAATTGAAGGGAAGTAACAAAAAAAAAAGGGGGATCCAAGAAAATAACTAAGAAAATTTCAACAACGGACGGACAACCAAACAGCAAAAGAAGGCGTCAACAAAAAGGCACGGAGTGAAAAGACGGCGGACCAACAAGGATAATCACACAGAAATACGGCAAATGTGGATTACGGTACATCTAAGCATCTTGGCAATAAGGTAAGTCGTAAAAATTGATAACTCACACGATTTTGGCGACGCGGATCGGCAGGTGCGGTTTGACGGGTGGCGCGACAACAGTTTACATAGCTCAACCCCTAGCCCAGTAGGTTCAGATATTGCAGTTGAAGATTTTTCATTCGAAGTATTACTAAGCGAAAGGGAAACTGGAAGAAAATTAGACAACACGATCGACCTCGATTGCTCAGAAGAACCAATAGAGGATAATCCAGCGGAAATCATGGCGTATTGCACACCCAAGTTGAGAGAGGGAGACAGGGAAACATTTATCTTCAAACTTGCGTCCAGACTTTCAGGCATGGTAGTAGGCAGCATGAGAGCGTTCATGAAGTCAGCAACGACCATAGATGGGGTAATAGAAAAGCTGCGACAAAATTTTGGGAGAACAGAAGATTTCCGCACGATCCTTAATCGACTGGTGAAGATGTTCCAAGAAGAGAATGAGAGCGTTGCGTAATTTGGTGCACGTCTAGAGAGTACGAGAAGCCAAGCAGCAAATAAAATCGAAAGGAGTAATCGATCAGCCGAACAAAGAGCGTATCGAGTAAACGACCTGAACGCCGCAGCCCTGAAGACATTGATCGTCGGACTCAAACAACAATTATCATATGCTGTCTCCAATAGAGAACCTGAAACCCTAGAAAATCGCATTGGAGGTCGAAATCCAGAGGGAGAAGACGGAAGCAATGAACAGAGCAAGAAAGGAAAAGGTCTGCCGCAAAGAGAGGGAACATGCAAAAATCAGGTAAGCAGCATACAAGGAAGAGTCACAGCAGGAAGACACACTGACCAAGTACGATAGAGAGGACGCTAAACGGTTGGTTTTTGCTGTAGCAAATGATAAGGCGAACGTTGATTTAAATAGCCCAAAATGTTACGGATGCGGAGAAACAGGCCATTACATACGAAATTGCCCTGCAGAACAGGCAAGACGACAGCAGGCAAGACAAGGACAGAGGCCAGGCGTCTTTCAAGGGACAGGACAATTTCAACGAGGGGGTTATGATCAGAACGGTCCTAGGGGTTACGACGATAGACGACCATATGGTAATAATTACTACACTGGTAACAATCAAGCTGGAAGAGGGTATCGCAACAATTACCGAGGACGAGGCGGAAGCAACTATTATCAGAACCAAAGGAACCAATGATGGTTTGGGATGCAACAACTAGCAGATAATCTTCCAGGAAGCTATGATAATCGAAAAGACGGTTCAATGGGCCCGCAACAATAGTGGCAACAACTGCAGCAACAATGGCAACAACCGCAACAACAATGGCAGCAATCGCAACAACAATGGAAACAACCACAGCAAATACGGTACCAACAAAACCAAGACCGCCAACGATCTATGCAGAATACTGGTCATTTAAACTAGAGGAGGCCGGGGCAGCATCATCCCTTACTGAATCGGCCTACGCAGAGATTTCGGAAGACTGCGAACGAGGGGTAAAAGAAATCAGCGTTTAACTATACGGTAAAATGCATACAACAATACAATTAAATACAAATAAAGTTTACGGCGGAAAAGCAACATTTTTAATAGACACTGGAGCTGAAATAAATTTAATCCGAGAAAATGTACGAGAGGCAAGAGTAGAAATTGATGAGTCAAGGAAAACCAGATTACATAGGATAACCTCGGAGGCAGTCATAACCTTAGGAAAGGTCGAATTCGACATCGAGGGACGGAAAACGATATTTGATGTTGTAGGAGACCAATTCAACCTAGAAGAGGACGGCATTCTAGGACTAACATTTTTGGAGGACCATGGGGTGAAAATTAACTTCGAAGACAGAAAAATAACTTTTGGAATTAATACATTTGACTTTTGCAAAGATACTATCGAAATTCCCGAAAGATCAATACAGATGGTGCACATCAGGGTAGTCAACGCTGGAGAAGAAGGATACGTTCCACGATGTGACATAGCACCTGGTGTTTATTTGGGGGATGCAGTGGTATCAGTTATCAATGGAAGAGCATGCATGTACGTATATAACATCACGGAGGAAAAACATTTGTTTACGGTCCCTTACCTAGAGATGGACGAATTTGAGGAAATAACAGCAGATGCAGCCATATACAGCATCCAAAAAGACGAAACAACTGGAAATTCAAGACATGAACGAGCAAACAAAATACTTGCAACTATATCAACGGAACACCTCGACAAAGAAGAGCTAGAGATAGTACGAGGAAACATTTTCTACGAACCTGATATATATATTAGGGTGTTTCAAAAAAAGACGAATTTTTTTTTTTTCTTTTGGTGTCTAAAAATTGATAGTATACCTAAAAACAGAAATTTTGGCGCCCATGTAAGCTCATAATATCAATAGTAAGATTTGCCTGTATCCATTTCTTTATTTTCTATTTAAATAACACGGGAAAAATTTTTTTTAATTTTTTAATTTTTATTACTTTGGAACAGTTCATCGTAACAACAATCTGAAAAATAATATTTGTAGGAAATTTTACGCTCTACAAAAAACGTCTGAAGACCAAAGTTCCTCAGATTAACGGCTTCAAAGATATCCGCGGTCAAAGATAACACTAATAAGAAATTTATAATATTTTCCAATAAAACTACAAAAAAAATATCATATGCTATATTTTTATTATTTTTTATGTTAAATTACTTCAATTCCGTTAACCTGAGACTGTAAACTTTTTTTTTTACTAATTAATTCAATACTTAACTCACGAAATGCACTAATATATAAATATAAACGTTAAAAATATCTTATAAATGATTTTTTGGTCTCTTTTATAACAAATTTATTTTTTTTACTAAATATTAAGAAATTTAATTGAACAATTAATTCTTTATAACAAAAAACTATATTTACAACTTGTTACAACAATTTTTCAACTTGAAAATATTACAGTTTTATAAAATTACTTTTATTGCAATTAGGATATTGTTTTCTATGTTCTGTCACTACTTGCAACAAATATTGAAGCTGTTCTTCATCTTTCGTTAAGCATCGATTATACTGCTCTATCGATGCCACACCGCGTTCTGCTACATCATTCACAACTTGAAGTTTCCCGAAATACTCCAAGTTTTCTAAGAAATTCGGATTCTGAGGCCACAAAGTAACATCCTCATCAATGAACTCATACGACAAATTAAACGATTCAAATATATTAATCGATCTCATAGACATAAATTGACTAAGATCTTTATTTAATAATGACTCTAAATTTTTCTTATCTATTATAAAGCGATTTGTTGTAGTTTCATTGGCTTTTCAGTTTTTAAGAGCATGAACTATTCTTTTTTTTGTTCCAACTGAAACATTTTTATCAAAGAGAGATAAAACAGACAGCTCGTTGTTTAAATACCACAAGTGATCGGCTAATTTTTGTGAGCATGTCTGTGAAAGACTATTATTAAATCTTTCATATGAAATTAATTCTTTAATCAAAGTTAAATCATTATTAGGTGCTGTTATAGCACACGGCGCAGTGAACCAAGCTTTTAAATAGAATATTATGATAAATAAACAAAGTTCTCGTAATCCATCTATTTCCGATTTAGTAAGATGAAATTCATTTCTGAATAAAAAAATTTTTAAACTATATATTGCTTTAGCCATCCACCTTGCATGATGGACCGCTCCAGGATGCTTAAATGTAATATTTGTGGTAGTAGTACCCAAAAATATTCATGATAATTCCAGAAGTTCACGGTAATCGTCTCGACAATGATCCATCTACAAAAAAAGTTATAAGTCAAAATGAAATTGATTATATCGCAATTTCAAAGTTAAGAAGACTAATTATTATTAACTGATGTGAGGTAAAAGTTGTAAAATATTTTACAAACGCAATTTTAATCGTTAAAGATGATTGAAAGTATAACAGTCATGTGAAACTGATTTTCAATATTTTTAATCACGACGGCAAGTTAATTAATCAGAGTAAAATTGATAATTGAGGAGCTTATTTTCAAAAGGGTATCTTTTGATTTTTGATTAATCGAGACAAAAAACTAGTTATCTTCAATTATAAATATTTGTATTGAACTTTTTTTAATTTAGCTATAAAGTGCAATCGGTTATGAAGCTGCAATTCGATTTTCATTTATAAATGTTCATAATTCTCAAAGTAATTAGTATTTAAAAGTTCAGAAAACTGGTATTTTAAAATATGAAAAGATACCCTTTTGAAAATCAGCTCCTCAATTATACTGAACTTTATACATTTTTCTTTTCCACTTTAACATCAGTTAATAATTCTTCAGCGCTGGATTAAAAAATTTTACTTCTATTTGATTATTAACGAATTTCAAAATCTCATCTTTGATTGGTGTTATTACTTCCAAAACTTTTTTGTCACAAATACCAGCCGTAAAGTTTGATTGGTCAATTTCATCCCACTTCTTTTTAAATCTCTGATAAATTGGAACGTTTGGGCCAGACGAATCAGGCCAGTATACTTCAAATGCACTTCGAAGAACAATTTCAAAAATATGGTGTCGGCATGGCAAGTACGACAGTTTTCTACTAAGAGCCTTTTCTACTAATACACACGCACCATTTCTGATTCCTGAAAAAATAAAATGAGAATTGCTAGTGAAGTATCGATTTTTTAGAGTAGTACGGAGAAATCTTTTCAATTTGAAAAAAAAAATAACTCATAACTTGGAAATTAATGGTCAATACTAAAAACCTGATTTGATTTAGCATTTAAACATTACGGTAATCAACCATGTTATATTTTTTTTATTAATAAATTATTTACCCGTATTTGACGCCGTAGTATCAGAACACAATGCTTTGATGTTGTCAGTATTAATATCCCATTGTTTTACTGTTTTAATAATAGCTGAAGCTTGGTTTTGTCCAGTCCCAGATTCTAGTTTAGGAACTCCTAACAGTTGAAATTTACCTGATGTCGCCATCCTACTAGTCACGTTAGCTCTATCCAAAGCCGCAGCAAGTTCTGGTGTCATTATATCAATTTTTGGAACTTGTTGTTTTGGGATTTCATCTTCATAATCAGAGATTATACGAGAAATATTACTTTCCAAAGATTTCTGGGATAATTGAGATGGATGACTTGATATTTTATGATTAGCAACATCATCAGTCTCAACTGCACAATAATAGTTGACATTGTCGTTATCAAACTCTCCGACATTATAATTACTATCATTACCATTATTATTATAGTTTTTATCATTGCTATCAATGTTCTCTTCACTATTATTATCACTATTATTGTTATTATTATCATAATTGCTGATATCAACATCCATGTCTTCGACATCTTCTAAAATTGGTTGAGAATTATATGATATAAAACCACGTCGACTGGAAGATTTTTGTCCCAAATAAAATAATCTTTTTTCTTTGTCCAGTATATTTAAAACATCCGCATGAGCTACATCAAATAGTTTATTTAATTCATCCTGAAAAACGGATTCCTTTTTTATTGAGACTTTGACTTTTTCATTTTACGGTTTTTTTGTAAATTCTTCCATCGATTGTGATTTGAGATTAGTTTCAAAAAAGCAGATCTTTTCTCTCTTGTCGGGATTTGTGCCGCACACCAAATTTCAAAAACTTTGTCGATAGTGATTGATATACTTTCTTTAACTGAAAAATTTTTCGTATCAAGATAATAAAATAAAAGCGACATAACCTCTTTCAGAGAGGGTAATTTTTTTCCAACTAATTCACTTAACACATCACCAATCAAGTACACTGTTTTCACCATTATGGTCACAAAATTTATAACTAATATATTTTAACTAATTAAATTAATAATATAACGGATTGAAAAAACAGTCAGTATCAATGAACAAAGACAATGACGAGAAGATATAGTAAAGCGTTGAGAGCAAAGCAACTAAATGAAGTTAGTACCGAACAACCAGGCTTACCAACACAGAGCTTATTAGCTACAACACTCAAATTAAATGAGTATAATACTCTGTACCGACAGAGCTAAATAAAGCTCTGTTGATATTTTTCAAATAAAAAACATTTGATCAAGTTTTATAGTAGATTTAATTGATTTAACGTATTTACAGAATTTTCATATTATTTTGAATAATATGCAATGATGAGTGTTTGGTGAGTTTGTGTAATAAGGAACTTTACATTTTCCTCTTACAAAAATTTATAAATTTTATAAAATATAAAATAAATTTGTTATAAGAAAGACCAAAAAATCATTTATGTGACATTTTTAACGTTTATATTTATATATTAGTGCATTTCGTGAGTTAAGTATTGAACTAATTAGTAAAAATAAAAAGTTTACAGTGTCAGGTTAACGGAATTGAAGTAATTTAACATAAAAAATAATAAAAATATAGCATGTGATATTTTTTTTGTAATTTTATTGGAAAATATTTGAAATTTTTTATTAGTGTTATCTTTGACCGCGGATATCTTTGAAGCCGTTAATCTAAGTAACTTTGGTCTTCAAACGTTTTTTGTAGAGCGTAAAATTTCCTACTAATATCATTTTTCAGATTGTTGTTACGATGAACCGTTCCAAAGTAATAAAAATTAAAAAATTAAAAAAAATTTTTCCCGTGTTATTTAAATGGAAAATAAAGAAATGGATACAGGCAAATCTTACTATTCATATTAAGAGCTCACATGGGCGCCAAAATTTTTGTTTTTAGGTATACTATCAATTTTTAGACACCAAAAGAAAAAAAAAAAAATTCGTCTTTTTTTAAAACACCCTAATATATATATATATATATATATATATATATATATATATATATATATATATATATATATATATATATATATATATATTTCGCCAGCAAAAAAATTACAAGCAGCAAATGTTCCGCCACACAGGATACGTACATCGGACGACATTCCAATAAACATCAAGCAATACAGGATGCCGCACAATTTAAAGGACAAGTTGAAAACACAAATTCAAGATATGATAAATGCCGATATAATTGAACCCTCAGACTCACCATACAGTTCATCGGTATAGATAGTGCCCAAGAAACCAAAACCCGATGGATCGAAAAATTGGAGACTTGTAATCGACTTCCGCAAGTTAAATGACAAAACCGTTTCAAATTCATACACTTTGCCAGACATCCGTGACATTCTGGATCAAATTGGAGGTGCCACCTACTTTTCAGTATTCGACCTTGACTCAGGATTTTATCAAATTCCGTTGGCCGAAGAAGATAGACATAAAACAGCTTTTTCCGTTCCCATGGGTCACTATCAGTTTAAGAGAATGGCGATGGGACTGAAAGGAGCACCACCAACCTTCCAGAGCACGATGGAAAGTGTACTATCAGGACTACAGGGAGTAATACTGTTCATTTATATAGACGATGCAGTAATTTATGGAAGATCGTTAAAAGAACATCGTCAAAAATACGGAAAATTCGCTGATAGGTGGCAAAAAGTGAAATTAAAGTTAAAACCAGCAAAGTGTGAATTTTTGCGCCGTGAAGTGGCATATTTAGGTCATATTATCAGTGCAAATGGAGTAAAACCAAATCCAGCAAAGGTCGAAGCGGCAGAAAGATTTAAGAAGCCAACGAATGAAAAGAAGGTCCGTGAATTTTTGGGGCTAGCAGGCTACTACAGAAGATTCATCAGAAATTTTGCAGGGAAAGCAAAACCTTTAACAAACCTACTCAAAAAAGGTACCCCTTTTGTATGGGACGAAAGTCAAGAAAAAGCATTCAATACGTTAAAAAGAGAACTATGCGAAGAAGTCACACTACAATACCCAGACTTCGAGGAACCGTTTATAGTCACAATAGATGCGTCAGACTATGCACTAGGTGCAATACTGAGTCAAGGCAAACTCGGAGAAGACAGAGCGATATGCTACGCATCAAGGGCAATGTCATCAGTGGAGCGCCGGTAAAACGTTACCAAGAAAGAGTTACTTGCAATAATGTATGCGGTTGAAACATTCAGACCATATATTTATGGTAGGAACTTTACATTGGTCACCGACCACCAACCACTGGCATCGCTGAAATCAACAAAGAGTCCTGGCGAGCACCTGCGATGATGGGTCGACCGTCTGGAGGAATACAACTATACAATAATGCATCGACCGGGAAAAAGCAACTCGATTGCCGATGCACTCTCCAGCAATCCCGTAAGGGACGAAAATGGTCATCTCCTACCAGTAGCGGATATAGATGTAGCAAAAAAAGGAAGGAGTGAAGCTACAGCATCATCAGCTGCAGAACAAGGACGTCCAAAGAAAATAACAAAGAAAACAGTGCCGCAATCTAACGATTCCGAGACGATATCGGATTCAAACATCGGAGTAAAAACAAACCAAGATTAATATTGCGATCGGAAGAAAGTGACACAGATAATGTTGGAAGCAGGGAACGTCACGGGTCAGTAGAGGAGACAAGAACTACCAGACGTCGATATCAAACAAGAAGTGAAACAAAGAAGAAAGAAAATATATCGGATGGCAGGCCAGAAGAGACATTAGAAGACGAAGAATTAAATGGGGAGAAGAATCGAACATCCGAGACTCAGAGATTTGAGCAAGAACAGGCAGAGGCCAACGGAAAGGAGGATGGAACAGGAAGGAATGAGGAATCCAGACAACAATACAAGAAGACAGCAGGAGAAAATGACCAATGGAGGCAAATATTGACTGAAAACTATGGATCGACAGGTACAGACGACCATAATAGCTCAGACTCAACACACTCAGAGTGAGAAATAGAATGTAACATACCCGAGGGATATTGAATGGACCCGGAGAAAAAATCTAATGTAAACTACTCCAGGCAACATGTAACAGATGTCAATGACAACTTCGCCCTTTTCCTACCAGCCAGTGGAGACATAAACTCGGATTTGGTCGACATATTATTAGAAATTAAATGGATTAACATGGGAAACATACAAGAGGACGATTAGGAGAAAGGAGATATATTGGCAATAAACAAGAAGAAAAGGTAGGGATTTGGAATGATCTACGCAACCAATGCCATTGGTCGTCCGTCTGAAGAAGTAATGGACGATATAATAACCTCATTAAAACATCTGGCTAAACATAGGCAATGTAAAACATTACGAATGCCCACCGGAGCCGAATTGCTCAGTAAGACCTTGCAAGCATATTGTTTCGAAATTAAGAGAAATATTTTCAGCCACAGAAATAGCAATAACGTTGTGCAGCGGAAGGGTAGAAGTACCTAAAGTGACTAATAGAAAATCATTAATAAGGGACCACCATACATCAGCTGTAGGAGGGCACAAGGGAATGACAAAAACTTATCGGCGTATAAGAAGTCAATTCTACTGGAGGACCATGCAGCAGGATGTGAGAAACTACATCAAAACATGCTTTATCTGCCAACAATGTAAATTGGTACGTGTGAAGCCGAGAAAACCCATGGTCATCACGGACACGCCGGAAACAGCTTTTGAAAAAATATCAATAGACATCTATGGACCACGAGAATTAACGAGACAAGGCTACAAGTACATACTCACAGTACAAGATCTATTGACAAAATTTTCCATTGCAATTCCACTCAAACAGCAAGAAGCAGGTGACGTTGCGAAAGCACTGGCAGAAAAAGTCATCTGTTTATTTGGAGCACCACAAGCGATTTTGACCGATAAAGGGGCGAAATTCATGAGCGAAACAATGCGAGGTTTATGCAAGTTATTCCGAATCAGACATTTAAATACGACTGCTTATCACCCACAAAGTAACGGATCAATTGAAAGCAGCCACCAATCGCTAACGGAGTATTTGAGATCCTTCATCGATTAAAGCAGGGAATGGGATGAATGGTTAGACTTTGCAATGTTCTCTTACAACACATCGGTCCACGAAGCAACTAACTACACACCTCACGAGTTAGTATTCGGATGAAGAGCACTAATACCATCCGAATTTTCACTGGGAGCGGATACTGCTGGCAAAACGTATCACGACTACCATACAAATTTAGTTGATACGTTGGAAACGACTCAAAAACTAGCAAGAGACAATTTGGAAAAAGCAAAAAGGAAATCCAAAGGGTACTATGATCGAGCTACAAAAGAAAAGGTCTTTGAAGTAGGTATGAAAGTTTGGCTTTTAAAGGAACCAAGAGCAGATAAAATGAAATATTATTATGAGGGCCCATACGAAATAACTAGAGTGTGTGAAAATAACAACGTTAAACTTAATATAAAGGGAAAGCCTCGAGTGGTACACCAGGATAAGATCAAACTCACAAATTCAGCCCCAGACTAAGACTCCGAAGGCCCAGTACTAAATATTGATTCCGCATAAATACAATTCCCCCTCCTTAGTAATTTGTTAAAAAAAAGGAATTCTATGTCAACAGATAAGAGCAAACCAATAAAAGAGAGAAAGATCAAACGAACGAGTCGTGGACACCAGGACCATAAACAGAAATATGATTACGGCAATCATGGACGAGGATACAAGGGGAATCGAAGACATAATTCAACGCCACGGGCTTGGAAACGTCCCAGAATGGAATAATGGGCACACTTTTCTAGGGGTAGCGTTAGGAAAAGGGAGAGCTGACTCAGTAAAAACGCTAATCTGAACCGGTGCCAAATTGGATCAGCCTGAACTGAAAAATTCAAGACTTAATACTGTGTTTAAGTGTTTATTATATACTTATCTTTATTTATACTTATACATACTTATCTTTAAGATAAGACATTGTATTTGAAAATTAAAAAATTTTTAATATTTAAAAATTTTTTCAACAAAATGGACTTGTTGATACATTGTTAATTAAAAATTGGTACAATAATTTGATAAATGATATAACTATCATTATTTATAATCAATATCAATTAGTTTATTATTTTTTATTATTAATTTATCGTTTATAATCATTATTAATTTATTCATTCATAATTAATAATATTGACTAACAATCATAAATATTATCAACAATAAATTTCCATTTTTTCCGAAGATCGGTGATTTTACTAATTAAAGAGTTCTATATTTCAAAGCCAACTTCTCCGATCCAAATTAATGTTAGACAAATTTAATTTTCATTAAATTTTTATTTATTAAATCTATTTTTCACCACATTATTGTCAGTATGAGCACTCATTACCATCCTCGGGTGAATATATATAATAATTAAAAATTGTTTATTTTTAATTAAGATTAAGCAAAGAAGTTATTTTTTTTACCCAGTGAAACTTTTTTCGGTTACTGATAAAATAATTCGGAAAATGCTCAGACCAGGAATCGAACCTAGATTTTTTGGTATCGTGCCAACTGCTCTACCCTTAAGCTATCCGAGACACTGTCCGTAACCATCATTCAGTTACCTATTAAGACCCACTGAGTAATTCTTATCTATATTGACAATTTTAATGATGTATTTTCAGATGTTATTAAATACGCAGACTCTAAACTTCTACTTGATTGTGTGGATATTTTAATCCATATCTAGCCAAGCTTTTCGATAAATTTCCATTTTTTCCGAAAGTTAAAAGTAAAAAAATTTATAATTATTAGATATATTCATCCGAGGATGGTAATGAGTGCTCATACCGACAATAATGTGGTGAAAAATAAATTTAATAAATAAAAATTTGATGAAAATTAAATTAGTCTAACATCAATTTGGATCGGGGAAGTTGGCTTTGGAATATAGAACTCTTTAATTATCAACAATAATAATCTGATATAATTTGACATAAATTTTTTTGAAACTACTTAAAAACATTGATTTTTAATTTTTAAATAATATGAACAGTTTTTAAAAATTTAATTTATATAATTTGTTTAATATAATCACAAACAATTAGATATAGACCAGTGTTTTAACTGCTAGCTCCGAAGTCACGCGAAAAGAGAGATATATGTGACATAAGTCAAAGCTTGGGCCTCTCTATCGTTTGTTTGATCGTGCCACTCTATTGTTTGTTGCGCGCTCTCGCTTGCACGCACAGGCTCAGGCGAAACGTTACATTTTTTCGTGAGCGCTGTCGGTATTCATCAAATTATAAGATGTTATCACCTCAAGAAAATTAAATAAATAAATACTGGTCGACTCGTTCAATTAATAACGGTTTTTAATAAAAATAACTCGCCACAAGACAACGCGGTGAGTGCATAATGAATCGGCTCAACTCGTGAGTACCAAAAAAAAAAGAAACTCGAACTAAGGTGGTAGATCCACACTCCTAACACTATGCGGAGTCCCGCGTGTCTACCTCACACCAAGCAGGCTACCGCGTGTCTCTCAATTTTTATTTCACGAAAAACTACGAGGCTTCGTATACGATCACAAGGGCCTCTCAAGTCAGTTACCAAAATTTCTAGTCCCTGTGCTTGCAATCGATACTTCAGGGAATCACCCATGCGAACCAGGGCTATCACATATTACTATTAATCAATATTAACAATGAAATAATGAAATTATAAATAATCCACTACAATTTTCTGAAACAATTGTCAAATTAATACTTAAGAATTGATAATATTATTATATAAGTTGTCAAATATGAATAATAATAAAAAATATACTGTATATAAATTAATGAAATCAATACAAAATAGTAGAATTATGAGACACACCGAGTGTAGATCTGTTGCCAACACTAGGCGCAGGGAGGGACGCACACAGAAAGAAAATTCTTGTGACACTTTCAACGTCAAATTTGTGAAAAATAAGTAAAAAAAAAACTTTTATGGGGCTGATACTTAGTGTCCATGGGGTTGATCGATCAATTATGGGTCTAAAAATCTGCTGTAGAGTATTCTCTACGATTTTCAGACGTTTCCTCTCTTAATCTCCGGTGGACACCGAGGATTGAATTTTGTAAATTCAAATTAGTGACAAATAAGTCGAAAAACGCTTTATATGGAGCTATTACTTGGTGTCCATGGGGTTGATTGATCGACTATTGGTTTAAAAATCTTCTGTAGAGTCTACTCTATTATAACCAGGAGTTAATTTTCATAATCTCCGGTAGACACCGAAGATTGAATTTTCTAAAGACAAATTTGTGACAAATACGTCAAAAAACATTTTATATGGGGCTGTCACTTGGTGTCCAGAGGGTTGATCGATCGATTTTAGGTCTAGAAATCTTTTGTAAAGTCTACTCTATTATTACCATGAGTTTTATTTTCATAATCTCCGGTAGACACCGAGGATTGAATTTTTTCAAGTCAAATTTGTGACAAATCAGTCAAAAAACGCATTTTATGGAGCTGTAACTTAGTATTCATGAGGTTGATCGATTAATTATGGTTCTGGAAATATTATGTAAAGTAACCATTACAATTGTTGAAAGTTTCCTTTCTTAATCTCCGGTGGACACCAAGGATTGCATTTTTTAAATTCAAATTTGTGACAAATAAGTCAAAAACGCCTTTTATGGGGCTGTTACTTGGTGTCCATGAGGTCAATCAATCGATTATTGATTTGGAAATTTTCTGTAGAGTCTACTCTATAATTGCCATTGTACCGGGTTCTTTTATTCCACTTCATTGGCCCCTTTAAATTAAATTAAATAATACCTTAACAAAATTGAAATCGAAATTAATAAACAAAAGGGCGCTACCAGGATTTTTAATCACGGTTCCTGGAACCGGAGCCAGAGCTAAGCTTATCTTACAGGGAGAGAGAATTGCGGAAGGTGCTATAAAATAAATAAATTTTTAATTAACAACGGTACGAAAAATTTATTAATAACTAAATTATTTAACAAATTTCACATACTCACACAAACTATAATCAACTTAAAACTATAGTATTAGTTAACCACTCAGAGATTCATCGATAAGTAGAGAACGAAATTTCTAAACTAACTAACGCCTAAACAATGCTGTTCGTTCTCTACCCGGCAAAACATCAACAAGTAGAGAACGTAAGAGCTTCATTCACTAAACGACCGAACGCTACAGCCTAATCAACGGCTGACCAGATAAAACCTGATGTTATAGCCTAACGAACGACTAACCAGATATGTAAAATTACTCTGCACAAGGAACGCACTGTGTGACAGAAGTCGTCTAGCCTGACTAACGGCTAACCAGATCAACTTGATAAAACTAAACTTTTAACTATCAACAAGACACCTCGTACAAAGACATCAGTGCACGAGAACTCATCAACAACACCCAGCTACAAAAGCCTTAGCCCAGTAAACACAACGTAAACTGGGACTGCCTGTAGCTCACACACATAACCAGAACACACACAAACACTCTGAATTTACTTTACTTTTATTTACAAGAATTAGTTATTATCGAATTTAATTCAAGAAAAATCACAAGATTAATTTTCAACTTAAACAATTTCAATCATCAGCTAGCAATTAAATTATAAAACAATTTTTCACGACTAACAATTTTATTCCTAAAATATCCGAACTAAATCCAACGCATAAATTCATTCCAAATCGACTCGTAATTTTAATACTCAATATTTAATTAATTCTTATCGAATTTCATCGGATAATTTTAACTAAAAATTCCCGGACTCAACATCCACGCAAGTAATTAAATTCTAAAGAATTTTATCAATGATAAAATTAAATTATTAAAATAAATTCCAGAACTTAAATTCAATATATAAAAATAACCACGTGGAATTTTCCGATTGAATAAATCATTATTAAATAATGTATCTCAATATAAAAATAAATTAGCGAAAAATTATCCACGGGTAAATCAGTCTCAATTGCGCTGTAATCTTAATAAATTAAATTCTTAATAATCAATATAATATTCATAAATAATATTTGGTTATAGTTAATATTAATAAATAATTATTCAATTGTTCAAAATAATTTATCGCGTACAATAATCAACAAGAATTTGCGCACTCAAAATGGACGCCAAGTATTCGTTGGTGCGTGGTAATGTTGACCTTGGGTACGAATTAACTGCGTTGTACAATTCAACCGCCGCTTGACTCGTCCGGGAGGAGACAATGGAAATTTCTCGAAGAATTTAATATTCGATTTTTATTTTATCAATTTCTTAAATAAAATATATACAACTAAACCGATTTTTCAGATGTTCAAAAATTAACAATAAATAATCGAGTTATAGACATCAAATAAATGCTCTCGACAATTCACACTACAAGGTCTCTGAGTAGTCCTTAGGTAAAAATCCCCTTAAAGGCCACTCACAGCGACTAACGAATATAAATTAATTGCGATTTATTATTGAATTATTATTAATTAAATCGAGAATAATTAATCAGAGGAGAAGTAAACTGAGTTTAAACCCCGGGGTCCACTCCTAGCCCACAGAGTAATTAATGATACCATTTTTAATATACGAGGATCTAACTCCCTACTCGAGATTGAAGTCCTCGATTTTGTTGGCTTCTTACGTCTGGTAACTACTCGGGGGATCGGTCCCTCCTGATTTCTGTGGCACACTGTCGGGCGGTAACACTACTTCTCCCTGTCACAACGCATTACTCACGTATATAAGAACCCCCAAACTACCGTTTCCTACTCTCTCGTTAGGCCCGATGATCGAGACGCGCCAGTGCTGCGTCGAACGATTGTCAATCTTCGGTGGACAACGAGGATTGAATATTTTAAAGTTAAATTTGTGATCAATAAGTCAAAAAACGCCTTTTATGGGGCTGTTAACTGGTGTCCATGGCATTGATCGAACGATTATGAAATTGGAAATTTTCTGTAGAGTCTAATCTATCATTACCATGATTTTTTTTTTCATAATATCCAGTGGTCACGGGGGATTGAATTTTTTAAATTCGAAATTGATAGAAAAAAAGCAATAAAACCCCTTTTATGGAGCTGTTACTTAGTGTCCATGGGGTCGATCGATCAATTATAGGTCTGGAAATTCATTGTAAACTATCCTCTGCAATTTTCAAAAATTTCTATTCTTAATCTCCGGTGTACACCGAGGATTGAATTTTTTAGTCAAGGTTGTGACAAATGAGTCAAAAAACACCTTTTATGGGGCTGTTACTTGATGTCGATGGGGTTGATCGATCAGTTATGGGTCTGGAATTCTCCTGTAGAATATTATCTACAATTTCCAGAAGTTTCCTATCTTAATCTCTGGTGGACACCAAGGATTGAATTTTTTTATGTTAAATTTGTAACGAATGAGTCAAAAAACGCTTTTTATAGGGCTGTTACTTGGTGTCTATGGTGTTAATCGATCGATTATGGGTCTGAAAATCTTCTTTGTAGTCTAATCTATGATAACGAGGAATTTTTTTTTCATAATCTCCGCCGACTATCGAGGATTGAATTTTCTGAATTCAAATTTGTGAAAAATAAGTCAAAAAACGCCTTTTATGTTACTTGGTGTCCATGGGGTTGATCGATAAATTATGGGTCTGGAAATTTTCTGTAAAGTATCTTCTATAATTTTTAAAAGTTTTCTTTCTTTATCTCCGTCGAACACTAAGAATTGAATTTTTCAATTTAAATTTGTGACAAATAAGTCAAAAAACGCCTTTTATGGAGTTGTTACTTGGTGTTCATGGGGTTGATTGATCAGTTATCGGTCTAGAAATCTTCTGTAGAGTATCCTTCTCAATTTTCAGGAACTTTTTTTCTTAATCTCTGGTGGACACCGAGAATTGACTTTTTTAACAGCAAATTTGTAACAAATAAGTCAAAAAACGCTTAAATTGGGCTGTTACTTGGTGTCGATGGGGTTAATCGATCGATTATAGGTCTGGAAATTTTCTGTAGAGTCTACTCTATAATTACTAGACTTATTCAAAAAAATCGACTATTTTTTTTTTCTTAAATATATCGAAAATATTGTTGGAAATGATGGAAAAAAATGCTGTGAAAGTTACAGCCCTTAATATTAATATTAAGATGTCCCGCATGGTAAATTTCAATTTCCCGTATGATTAACATGGAAATGCTTGTTTTTTTGAGTTCAGAATTTCAAAACTCGTTAATCGTTTATTAAAAAAGCTAGACTAAATTATTTTCTATTGTAAAATTGAACGCTCTACAAAAAAGCTTTCTTAGAATTTTTCGATAAACCAACGTGTTTTGAAGTTATTCAACTTTAAAATATAATTTATATTATTTTTTAATTTTTTGACGAAATTATCAAGTTTATCAAAAAGTTTTGTCAAATTTTACAAATTGTTTGTATTTTATATTTCTTTTGGTGTAACAGATCCTTTTATTTAACTGTCAAATTTCTAATACTATCGTATCTTAATTTTTTAATAAATTCAAATTATTTTTATTTTCAATTAAAAATTATTTTTATTGTTTTTTTCCTCAACCTTGTGACAGTAGAGTAGTTTTATCACAATTCGGAATTTTCCCCTATATTTACTGATAACAAGTAATAAGTATTGCAATTGTTCTTCATTTTTTGTAAAACACTTATTGTAATGTTCGATCGACGCTACCCCACGTTCCGCTACATCGTTAACCACAGTCAATTTATCAAAAAACTTCACACATTTATTATAACTTTCATCAAGAGGCCAAAAATTCACATCTCTTTCCATAAAATCATACGGTGAATCAAACGCTGTAAAAATGAACACAGAATCGTTTGATACAAATTCACTCATATCTTTCTGCAAAAATCCTTCAATGTCTTCTTGTCTCATCTCCAATTTTTTGGCTTTCATATTAAAACCATCTCGATTCTTCGAATTAACAATAATTTGTTCTTTCACTTCATTTTTCACACATCTATCAAATAAAGATATAACGGCTAATTTTTCAGATAAATCCCATAGGTGATTCTTCATTTTTTCAGTAGTTGCAGTTGATATTGCCAAATTTACTGCTTTGTATCGAATTCATTTCTGCATGAAAATTAAATCACGTTGTGCAGCCAAAGTCGCTGAAGTCGAAGTAAACCACGCTGTTATATAATTTGTGATGATAAACTTGCATATTTCTCGGAGGCTATTTATCTCATAAGTTGTGAATTTGAATCCTTCCCGAAAAATGAATATTTTCAAACAATATATTGCTTTGGACATCCAACGAGTATGATTCATCGCTCCTGGACTTTTAAACGAAAAATTTTCTTTTGGAACAATTCCTAAGAAAACTGATGACAGCTCCAAAAATTCTCTGTAGTCACTCCTTGAATGATATTTCTGCAAAGAAGTTAAAATTCAGAATATTGATTCATAAACTATTATTTTCCATTCGTCGAAAAGGAAAGGAATAATAAATGAATTTAAACCAAAATACAAATAATTTTTGAACCGATAAAGTTGATAAGCTTTATTTCTTCTCAACGATTTTTTAAGATATGCAACAAAACCTAATCACTTAAAGAGTAAGGGGTAGTCAGAGGCACGAAAAAATGAGAATTTTCAGTATTTTTTTTTGCTATTAAATCATGTTATTTTACAAAAGTAGTAATATGGCATTATTATACATTGTTTAGACTTGAAGTCACGAAAATTTCAAAAAAAAAGAAAATTTTATTTCCAAAGTTATAGCTGTCTGTGTTGACCCAGTTCCAAAAAATTTAGAAGAACGGTTGACCCTGAAGGCCATCCCTGCAACTTCCCGCTAATTCCATACTCAGGCGCTTAAAATTGCACCAATGACGTTTTTGAGCTCTTCGAGCTTAAAAATATAATTTATGGGTTATTTTGAGCTCTCCGAGCTCAAAAAGATTGCTTTCCTATGCTTTTGAGCTCTTCGAGCTCAAAAGTCTGATAGAGATTCGATAAGACACTATTTTTTGAATTTTTAAACCGCAATAACTTTTGAATGAATAAA